>NW_028236801.1:0-119636 GCF_017979445.1 Akebia trifoliata
GGGAGCACATCCTCGAAAAGTCCGATCATGACCAGAAGAACAAGCCGTGAGGAATTGGAATATTTCGCTCAAAAGCATCGGGGCCAATCGACGTCCTTCCTGGACTTGTTGCACCTCATGAATAAGAGAAAGATCTATGATGTCTCCGCCACCCGGGAACAAGAGTTGACTCACCACCATCAAAGTGAGAGCGTTAAAATGAATCAAAGGCCTCGAGGGATCCGTGAGGCGTTCAATCAAAAAAGACTTGGACATTGTCTTCAAAATCGATCCGCCATCCGAAATCTTCAAAAATTTGCGATTTATCCCCAAAAAATCAGAAGCCTCACTTCGAAATCCATCGCGCAATGGTGGAATCACAACGGGGCCCGATATTTCAAGCCCCAACAATACTTCAAATTCCTCGATAGTGGGGGTCATTTCATGCACCCCAAACCGAAAAAGATTAAGCTCGGGAATCCAATACCCCAACATAGCCTCAGTCAAGCTCCATTGCAATGGAACCTTGGGCAAAGAAAGAGTGAACTCCAACTTATTCAAGCACCATCGAGCTTTATCATCATTATCCATGCTATCTATCCAACTACTCAAGAAAGAATCAACAATGCCATATCTTTTCAAGTTGGGAAGAGTAGATGACACCTCCATAGAGCTTGAGAGGGAGCTTTGGACAAGAAGAAGAGTAAAAATCGGCCAAAAATAAAAAAGGGAAGTAAAAAACGTGAAAGTGAGATGTTAGGACAAAATGAAGGCTTAAGTAAATCATTCTGGTCCGTGTCCAAAACACGGATGCAATCAAAGATAGCTTATCCATGCCAATAACACGGATGAAGCAAAATATGACTCATCCGTGCCAAAGGCACGGATAAATACTGGGGAAAGGTATCCGTGTTAGGAACACAGACCAGAACGTTTTAAATCTCGGGGTCTGAGCCATTTTGAGATCGTGATAGTTCCGAACTACATATCTCAAGGCTCGATATCTTAAATGCACGTGAAAATGATAGGAATTCCTACATGATCGATAAACGTATTCAAAACTCTCAAAAACTCTACATATCAGGCACGCAAGAACTCGTCAAGATCATATTGGGCCAAATCAGATTTCCAAAAATCACCTCACTCACCATGAAGCCCAAGCAACTCACGCCACTCGAGAACACACCCGAAGGGTCCTTGGGACCCTAATCGCATCCTTTACCCGCCCATAACCTCACTAACGCTCGAAAGAACTCCAAAACCATAATGACCGATATCACGCCTAAAAGGCCCAGGTCAATTGCACAGATAATCATGATAATACAACAAATGCCAGAAATAATGAGCATAAATGTACATGTATATGTAAAAGCTTGAAATGTTTACATATAATATCCAAAAACTAATATAAAACGTCTGTGTTTTTACAAGGTACATCAATAATCAGATCGAAGGGGGAGCATCGTCACGGGCACTCTGAGTCTCTGGGATAGCTCCAGAAGAAGAACCGGCCACTGCACCCGAGCCAGACACCCCGGAAGAAGGTAGGCCGTGCATCCGCAACGGTCTCTCCGAATCCGTGAAGAATAGCTTCGCGTCCAGGACAACATCTTGCTCCGTAGTACCCGCGAGATCAACGCCAGGGACAGCAGGTCCAGTGGAGGGGGATGCCTAAAAATAAGAGAAACAAAGCATATCAAACGACAGTTATATATATACAGCATGGGCAGAGAAATGAACAGCTAAAATGTAAATACTTACCCTAGGAGGTGTCGGAGGCCACGCAGAGGTGCTTGCTCCATCTCGGCGTCGATAGTAGTCCTGAAAAGACCATAGGTTGGAACCAGTCAAAATTTAATACCATGAGCTATGATCTATGAAACAGAAAAGAAACAAATAACGACATACCATTTCAGCCTGGAAACGAGACTCCCGCATGGCTGCCTCCAGCTCTAGTTCCTGGATGCGAGCTGCCTGGGCCTCAAGGCGAGCCTCCTGCTCCTCAAGCTGAGCAGCCTGCTCCTCCACCTCAGCCTTAGAGGCCCTCCACCTGTTCTCCATCTCCACTACCCTCGCCGCTTGGGCCTCGATCACATCGTAGCCCTCTCGAAGACGACGAAGATCATCAGCCTGAAAATAAGAAAATCAACCAAGTAAGAATGATAAAAGGCAGAAAATTCTAAAAGAAAGAAGGCAATGATAGAATGTATACCATGACAGCATGCTCCTATAGAAGGACCCCTCTGATCTCAGTGATCCCGGCCCGGGCAGTGACAGCAGGCATAATGCACCCAATGGAGGCCTCTCGGAACCATGCCTGGTAGTCACCGCCTATCACCAGCCCAGCAGCATCTACGCCCTTCACCTATGCAAGATACTCATCCACCATCATTGCACCCGAGATAGGCTCAGGTGGAGCGACAGGATTGCGAAGGCTCCCATGGTGCTGGAAAAACAAACGCTCCCCTAGATAGAAAGTATATCTCTGCTCGCCGATAAAGTAGGGGTAGCGCTGTCGTCTGGTGTTACGCCTATAAGCGTTCCTCACCTCTTGCCTCCCGCTGACAGTACGGGGGAGGTCTCGCAAAGTAACAGAAAATATCTGCAAGAGAGATAGTCAGATGGTCAGATAACGAGTATAGATAACTTCAAAGCCAAACAAAAAGGGAAAAGGGTAGATCACTCACGTCTCGAAGCCGGCACCGATCAATATGGGCCCGGGCACTCCTAGGGCTGCTCCTAATGGCCTTGGCGTCTCTCGTAGCCCCAAAGGCGCCCAGTGGATAACCCTCATCAGGATAGCGACAAGTGGGCAGGTAAAATGGAAAGAACACATGAACAAAAATCTGGAAGAAAAATCGTAAAGTGTCAGACAGCGAATGAGATGTCAAAAAGAAAATTAGGGAAGAATAAGACTGAGACCCGTTTACCTCAATAAAATGCCAGAAGAACCGAGTGGAAATGCCAGCTCCACGGGGCACAGTGATGTCCGCCACTACTCGATCAAGTCCGACCAGAATGGTACCATAAATGAGACTACCCCAATCAAAATCGCCAATGTGGTCGATATCATGCATAATAGAGAGGAATGTGGTGGAAACTGAAGAATCGTCCTCTAAGAATAAACAGTTATCGATGAGAAGGAGAAAACAGATCCGAAAGATGATGTCGAAATCACGGTCACCGAAGCGGGCGGATCTCTCTCTATAGGTAGGTGGAGCTCCATCCTCTCCCTCAATCAACAACAGACCCATCAAGACCTCCGTACTGATACGCCCCTGCTTCCCTACCATGGAGGCAGGGACTCTGGTGATGCCTAGTAACTCGCCCACCTCCTGGATAGATAGCAGAGTCAAAGGTAGAGGCTCTTCATCCATCGCGATACCCGTAATCGCCACAAAATCCGAAGGCCTGATGCCTATCTCCACCTCTGGCATATGGAATGAATGAGTCGCCAAAAACCACCCCTCCTACCACCCAAAATAGCACTGTCAATACCTCATTATGGTTCTCCGACATCCTGGGAAATTTTCATCCACCACCACTCTCCGTAAATCCCATCATGACAGTTTGCCTCACGAATCAAAAGCCACCAATCATACCCACAATCGTCTCCATAAACCACAATCAAGTTCCCAAACATCCTGGGAAGCTTCTCACTCAACACCAACAGTAACCCATACGCTCATGGAAAGCATAAAAGATTGACATAATAATTGATATCACATGTAAATAAAAAGGAAGGAAATATCGCATATAAAGCAGGCAAAAGCGAAAATCAAAGGGGAAACATAAAACAGAGGCATTGTTCGCGCATGAAGTGGGCAAGGAAGATAAAAGAGAGAGGTTAACTAAAGACTTACCTCGACACAAGACCATAGTCGAACTCGTCCGCACGCCAAATCCTCCCACAAGCATTCAAAGGCGATACACACTCCCACTTACGCTCACAACCAGTTCGCAAAAGGTCCAAACAACGAAAATAAAGAGAAAGTGAAGAGAAGAGAAGAGAAGTTAATAAGAAAATGAAGAGGTGAGAGAAGAATCGTCAAAAGGTGCCTGAGAGGGAGAAAAACCGGAAGAAAACGGAGAGGAAACTGAAAATGAAAGGGCGCACAGACTTTAACCATTTAAAATTCATACTGGTCCGTGCTACCAGCACGGACAAAGCAAAGGGCGCACTATCCGTATCACTATCATGGATATAGATAATTTTATTGGAACCGTTCCCAGAACACGGATAAAATGGAATTGAGAACCATCCGTGCCTCAAACATGGATGAAAGCAAATAAAAAACTATCCGTGCCTCAAGCACGGATCAGTCAAAATCAAAAATCGAGTCAAAAACCAAATAAAAATCAAAAAATCATAAATCATAAATCAAAAGAAAAAAAAATCAAAAATTGAAAAAATCAAAAAAATTTCAAAATCCTTTCAAGTTACACTTAATTTCGATTTGTTAAAACACGACCGAGAAATACCCAAATTTCAAAATCACCAAATCATCATCAAATCCGAGGTCTCACACGAGCTCCGCGCCATCGAGACCAAAGAATCAATAAGGTAACTCTGTCAGACCCTGCGCTTGAGTAACCATTTTTCTACAAAAGTCTCAATTCAGCCGGAAATTCGAAGTCGTGTTTTGCAGAGTTTCGTCGGACCCGTACAAATAGGGGTTTAGTCTATTCTTTGCAGTTCTTTGCACGTAATTCCCGCAAAGAAGGGCAGCTGTAGACACCCCAATTTGAATGGGCCCTCACTTGAAAGGGCCGAAAAAACAGCAATTTTCCGATAAATTTGGCCAACGGGCCATAAAGGCCCGAAGCAGTGAAATCTGACATGTTTGCCAAAATCCTAGCCTCTAACACCCCTCAATGGGTTAGTAGGTCCACAAAAAGATTCGACTATCTCACTTCTACCCCGCTCCACTCAAAATACCGATTTTCCAACAAAATAGGCTAACGGGCCTCAAGGGCCCCAAACGTTAAAAAATGGCAATTTTGAATAAATCAAAGCCCTAAGACCTCCCAATAGTCTAAGGGGCCCACAAGAAGGGGTGTGACCCATCCCACATGTGTCCAACATCACCGCTCCATGCCTACATCCAAAAAAATTGATAAATTCCCCAACGGGCCCAAAAGGCCCAAATCGTCAAACACGTGACTTTTTTTTTTTATCGGATCAATAATCTCAAGAAAAATACAAAAAATCAAAAAAATTAAAAACCGAGACTTGGGATACCTACCCATCATCCATTCTCCACCGCTCCACCTCAAAATTCGCAAATGCCCTAAGCCTACCTAAGGCTCACAAGGCCTCAACCCCTTCCTAAACCCATTACCATTAACCCAAAAGTTAACCTTATACCCTAAAACCTATCCACCCTCAAAATTCAACCCAAAACAAGTCTTAACCAACCTAAAATAATCTACAAACCAAAGCCCAACACCAAAAGCCCACAAATATCATTCTATCCATATCCAATTACCCAACCCACAACCCTAATCCATCAACTACTACCCACATCAACCAATCACAATCCTCATACCAAAAGATAACACATGTCATCACCACCCTTCACCTCCCTCATCTAATCACCTACCTCCATCACCATTCTCTAAAAATCAATCAAACACATCACCTTCCCTCCAAAAATCAACTCAACCCATACCCTACCCTAACCTAACCTATCCCCATCGTCTAACATCATCAACCACCCACACCTCCACCCATGTCCTAATCCATTACCATTATCTAACATCATCAACCACCCACATCACCACCCATACCCTAACCCATCATCTTCCTTAAAACACTCCAATAAAATCAACTCAACCCATACTTCATTCATCATCAACCAACTAACCCATTTCTCTCTCTCTAATCAAACAACCCCCATCAACCAATCAACCAATCTCATTTCTCATCCTCTCATCATGATTGCCACATGGCATCATCTCCTTTATTCTCCCAAAAACCAACCAACCAATCTCTTACATTACCCATCCCTCCACCTTACCATTTTCATCAACCTAACACTCCTTCCCTAAACAACTCTCTTACACTCCCACTCCTCCCATCAACCATCACTCACCCAACACTCTACCCAAATGGATTTGGGTAGGATCCAAACTATTTGGGTTGAAATGCAATCCATTTTCATTCTTTACAAAATTACCCCTAAATTCACTCCAAATTTCATGCCCTTATCTCCTAAAAACCATGTCATTCTCTATCCTTTCAACCTCTCACCCCATTATACCTCTAAACATCCTTCAAACAACTATAAATACCCCTCCCCTCCTCCCAAAAATGGTTATCAAGTCTCCTTAAAAATATCTACTCACCTCTCTTCTACTCTACTACTCTCTCATACCACCTTCTAAAAAGTAACTTCACTCACATACTTCACTAAGAACTCAAGAGAATTCAAGAAAAGAAGAAGAAAAGAAGATCAAGTGTACAAGGTGGGTTCGAAGCACACCCCCTCCTTTCAATCCTCTCCTTCTCCCTCTTCTAATATCCCATCCTTCTCATTTATTTTTATTTTAAATGAATGGATCCCAAGGCTAAAGGTTCATAAGGGTCATTTCCATTAATGAAATGACCCTATGATCAAGCCAAAATTAAACCCCTTCTTAGGGAATAAATGCACCCACGTGGCACATTTTTCATTTTCTTTTAAAATCAAAATGACCGAGTTACGTAGAGGTTACCGCCACTCGACGGGGAGAAAAGGGTGCCTAACACCTTCCCTTCTCTACAACCGAGCCGCTTATCCGAAGTTCATGGTTTGACCACCCCTTATCCGTTGCGAGTCACTAACGCCAAAAATGGTAATTTTTCAAAAAATGTATCTCGGGTGACCATTCACACCCACTTCCAACTTGAATGGTGGCGACTCCAAATTTTAGTAGATGTGGCCGTCGTAATGACGAAAACCACGTAGCTACAATTAGTATCTTGAGAGTATATATGAGACAATTTCTCAGCAAACTTTTTCTCGATGTGCCAAATACAAAGACGATGACGGGTGTTGGGAAACACTTTGGCAATTGCATTCTGTATTGTCAAATCTTTGTATGTGATTATGGATATCGGATGATGTCCTCCCATTGCTTCTAGCCAGGTCTCAAACAACCATATGAATGTTACCTCTGTCTCATCTTGTAGAAGAACACCCTCAAATTGTATTGACTGAATGTGATGATTTACTCTAGTAAATGGGACGAACGACATATTATACTTATTTATCCGATAAGTTGTGTCAAATTACACCACATCCCCAAAACATTCATTTGTCATCCGTGATCGAAAATCAATTTAAAAAAAGTTAACTGCCCTGCATTCGTCATCGCATTGTATCGCATAAAAAATTATGGATTTTCGGCTTGTTTCTTCTTGAAATAGTTCAATACTGATTGTGCATCATCCCTTCTAGTTTCATGTGTCTAACATCTCTTAAATGGTTGTAACATTCTCTGTTATCGAAATCGATCGTGTCCCCACCCAAAATTGATACCACTTTCCCAACTGGCATGTTTTCTCTATAGAATGCTTCGATTAAATTCTTAGTTTCTTTTGACATTATTCGATTTGACTTCATCTTCATTTCCTAACTAGTGTAATTACCTTGTGATTATAGTCATCCTTAAAAATCGATATTTTCCATCTAGTGGTTCATCTGTCGTTTAAAATACGCATAGTTGCGTTACATCCACATCTAATAGTGGAACAATTTCTTTTTTTCTTGATTTTATTTTCTTGTTCTACCTTCTTTGGTTTAAATTTACTTCGATGTGAGCAAATGTATGTTATTCCAATCGGCTCATCTAAACCCTGTTGTGACTTAGTAATGGTTCGAATTCGAATCCAAAATCCTTGCCGATGTCCATAATCCTCATAATACTTATGAGCTTCTTCACTTGAATCAAATAACATCCCCACATAAGGTGCTTTCAGATCTTCAATGTCTTTGTTAGGACTCTGACAATCAACATATTCACCACTATCTATTTCGACTATCGATGATCCTACAATGTCATCAATAGGCATTCCTTCATCTTTGTCAACACCAATCTTATCCATGATGGATTGCTACAACTGATAAAAGATCAATAAACTACAAATGATTCGATTTTAACATTTCATTATTTCTTGCAATAGTAAGTCGTACATGTTACCTACAAATTCTTTCAATTCACCATCAATTATAACATAAACTAGCTTTAGAGACACCAAGGATCATAAACAATAGTACCTATTTCACTACCAAACATATTTACTTAATACATCTAACATTCCAAAATCAAGTATAGTCACTTTTAGCATCTCTTGTATTCATATTTCAAGTATTAAATTTACATTGTGGCAAATCTGATTAAGTATCTACACTAGCCTCACTAGAAAGAAGATGGTCTCAATATGATTCCTGCAAATGCATTCCCATTGCCACCTAAACCATTCAAGTAATATTATTAACCATAATAATCAAGAATCTTATAAAGAAATCTGCTAAGCAACTTTCAATAATACATTTAAGAGAGTTGGATAGGAACAAAGTTTCTCATATATTTCGGAATCAGCAACGTACGAAAACTTGTACCCAAGAGAGACCAATCCAATTCATAAAAAAACGACCCCAACTTTTACAAGTGAATTTGTCACATTTATAATTTACTAATTTGTTGATAAAATACTCACAATTTTGACATATCAACAATCTTTGTTGGTAATTTATCTACGAATTCATTGATTATACAAGTGATAAATTCATTGAAAAAACATGTTTTGAGAATAAAAATGATTAGTGTATTAAAACCAGATTTTTGACATAAGTTGCACACGTCTTCTTTTTACATAGATTCTATTGTCACACCAACTTTTGCTAATCCCAACACCACAAGATGTGTGCTAATTATTTGTTGATTTACATATGAATTGGATTGCATTAGCAAAAGTTGGGGCGTTTTTTTTTTACAAAAATAAAGATCCGAATAACAAAACAAATCAAGAGAAAGTTCAGAAAAAAAAATTATTCAAACAGAGGGATTTTGTAACAAGTAGAACCCCAAAAAGAAAAAACCTAATTTCTTTCAAATCGTTTAGGTTAAAAAAAAACCATCCACATTATCTTTCAAGTTCAACAACTACAATAAAAAAAACCAATCGATTTTCGTAAGAATCAAGAGTGAAAAAAATACCTGTTTGATCGAACTTGAGAGAGATTGATGGCGACGACGAGAGAGGGTTGAACGAGAGAGACAACGATGGCTCCGAAGAAGACGAGATCTGAAGGCAATTTGAACTGTAACTTGAGAGAGAGAGAGAGAGAGAGAGAGAGAGAGAGAGAGAGAGCTGTAACTATATATAGATATATAGAGAGAGAGAGAAAGAGAGGGAGGGCACGGAGCTTGGAAGAAGTTACTGATGTTCATTCTGTTTGAACGAAGAAGATGGTTCGAAGAGAGAGTGAGTAAGTGATTTGATAAGAGTGAGGGAATTAGAAGAGAATAAAAGAATTTTTGAGGGATTTGTTAATAATTACGATACGTTTTATTATAAAAACGTAATATTAGATCCAAACCATCGGATGCGTTATAATCTGACGACCTAAAAACCTTGGCATGAAGCTTGGAAGAGTTTGGGGCCGTTGAACCGCTCCCTATATATATATATATGGGAGCGGTTCAGCAGCCCTAAAGTTTGCCAAACATTTTTCAAAACATGGGTTAGAAGTTTTGGAATGAGCTGATTTTTTGTGAGGATGATCTCTATGATGAGGAGATCCTTCTCACCAGAAATCAGCCTATTCCAACACTTCTAACCCCATCAAAAGTGATTTACAAAATTAGACGGTCCACGATTCTTCAATTTGTAAATTAGGGTTAAAATTTTCAAAATGAGCTGATTTTTGGAGATGATTTCTTCACCGTAGAGATCATCCTCACAAAAAATCAGCTCATTCAAAAACTTCTAACCCATGTTTTGAAAAATGTTTGGCAAATTTAGGGCTGCTGAACCGCTCCCTATATATATATGGGAAGCGTTCGGAGGCCTTAATGAAAGCCAAACATTGTGCCAAACATATTTCAAAATAGGGGTTAGAAGTTTTAGAATGGACTGATTGTTTTGTGAGGATGATTTCTACAATGAAGTGATCATCCTCACCAAAAATTAGCTTAGTCAGAAACTTCTAACCCTAGTTTACAAGTTGAAGTATTGTGGACCGTTTGATTTTTGTAAACCACTTTTGATGGGGTTAGAAGTTTTAGAATGGGCTGATTTTTGGTGAGGATGATTTGTTCATCTTAGAGATCATCCTCACAAAAAATCAGCTGATTCCGAAACTTTTAACTCATATATTGAGAAAATGTTTGGCACAATGTTTAATTCTCTTTAGGGCCACAACCACGGTAATTGAGATGCTAGCCATCTCTACGTTAACTTGTTCTAAATCCAATTGTGCTTCAAAAATACCTTAAAAAGAAATTCTTCTTATGTTAAGACCCAAACCAATGATCCAAAAACACCAAGGTGTTAATAGAGTGGAAAGTTTAAGTCTTCACTGAAGGATCCTAACATACCTATTCCCACGTTTCATGGCCAACGCTCTCGTTGGCCCACTTCATGGTGAGCCTCCTAGTAGCTAGTTGACCTTCTTTCCAAGTACCAGGTGTATTGGGTCAAATCCAAAGATTTTTAAAATTACGTTAATTTTAATTTTATAAAATTATATAAATATCATTTTTATTAAGTAAATTATAAAATCACCTTGGATAATATCATGTTTATTTAGTTATTTATAAAATCAGATTAAAATTAAAATAATTATACAAAATTTTAATTAATTTTTGTATTACATGTGTGTATGCAAAAAAAAAAAAAAAAAAAAAAAAAAAAAAAATTTCCTAATAGTCAGTTTTAATGCACAATGTGACTAATATAGATGATCCTCTTACCATCGGCATGTATATATTGGACCCCCATTTGTTTGGTCCCGATGGTTGACAATGGTCAATGATATATGGCGAGTCAATGCTGGTCAAAGATTAGTCGAGAATAAAAAAATCTTCCACGTGGCATTTCATTAACCGTTGGATCAATATATAGATGCCCCCCCACCAATCGTGCCTTGTTTAAAAATTTTTGAAGTTTCTTTGCAGGACGCCATTGGGCGTTGGACTTTTCCACCCAACATTCCCAACCATAGAGCAAAAGAGAGGAAATCTTCTCTCTCTCTCTCTCTCTCTCTCTCTCTCTCTGTTGTTGTTGAGATCCCAACAACCAAAGATAGGTAGTTCATTTGAAACCCCATTATTTCTAGTTATTTAAACTTGATAATTTATTTTTGGGTTTCTCTGGAAATATATAATAGATATAGCAGACATGGTGAATTGGGAACTCAAGAACTGTTGTAAGCACGATCAGAAAGCTTTTCTCATCACCATCGGCATCTTCACTGTTGTAATCCTCGCTGTATGTTTACTATTCTTTAATGTTAATCTCTATTTTCTCCTCTTTTGAAGAATCTTCAGTTTGTTTGTATTTTTTTTAGATCAAAAGACACATAATCTCATCAGAATGCAAGTGATTTTCATTAATTAGTTGAACTTAGGACTACAAAAGAAGCCTAAATTGGGTTTTTATTTTTTTAATTTATGGTTTTCAGTAGTTGTATTTGGTAGATTAAAATACGCATTCGCACCAACACACACAAAATAAGGGGAAGCCCTTCTTGGAAACAATGGGTATCCTTTTATTAATGGTTGACTTCTTACTTCGTACAAATTAGACCTAGTTTGTAGGCGAAAGAGACTTTCCTTTGCAATATTTTTGTCTGACGTGATAAATCAGTGACCCAATGTTAAGGCCCTTTCCTCAAAGAGATTGAATGGCTCCTGTCACATTCCTAAATCCAAAAGACTATTATCAGTACATAGAAGATTGGTCCGAGTGCTTGATATGCCAGTTTGAGTAGAAATGCCATCAATAGATTGCATGATAGATGAAGGATGAGAGGGGTAGATCTGTTGTTACAATTTGTGCGGTTACCGGTTATTTGATTCAAAGCCTTCCATTTGAATTTGAAAAAGTAAAAAGTTGCCCTCATCTACACCAACAGTTATCTCTTCTTTTGGTCTAATAAATAAAATAAAAAATCAGTCACACTTTTTGTAATTATTCAACAGACACATCCTTTTGAATTTCTTTTATGGGTTTGATGCCCTATGGACAGGTGCAATGTTTAGATGTGGCTTTTAAACATGTCTAAGAGGTGGATTTCTCAATCCACTCAAGGAAGTCAGATTCAATTTTTTCATTCTTCTATTCTATTCTGGAAAGTTAACAAGAGTTGTCTCTTTCTAATACCATTCAATCTACAATATTAGACGACTAGTGCAAATAGATTGAGTTTGTTGTAAGCCCACTAATTCTGTGTGCATGGGGTGGTGGGGTAACAGTTAGTTGGACTGTTGAATGCTAGAGGTCAGGCGCCGGAAGTCCTGTTGCATCAAGGAGGTTATCCTAGAGGCGGCGAATTTGGTTTTAAGGAAAGTTGATGTAATCCATGCCTCAGTCATTCATACTTTCCTCATTTATTGAATTTGCAAAATTCTTTTTGGATCTCTTTTCTCTTCTTCCAAGATTGTTAAACCCTTCGTTTTCTAACAATCTTAAAGTCAAATTATTTTTAGAAATACAAATCTTGGAAGATGGATTTTAAAATTGAACATGTGAGACCTGAATTTCTCAAACCTGAACCTTTAATGGAAAGTTTTTCCGTAGATGGAGGCAAAAAATGTTATTTTTCTTGGAAACCCATAACATAGTTTTTGTCTTGACCAAACCTGAACCAAACAGAGAGAATCGAGAAAGTCTAGCTACCTAGAAAAAAGCCGATAGTGTATGCTGCAATTATACCTTGAATTCCCTTGCCAATAGTCTTTATGATATCTATTCCTTTTATGCTAGTGCTAAAGAATTATGGGATGCATTGGAAAAGAAATATGAGATTGAAAATGCCGGATCTAAATAGTATGCAATAAAAGGATTCTTAGAATTTGACATTTTGGATGGTAAGTCAATTTCTGAACAAGTAAATGAATATCAAAATCTTGTTCATGAATTGACATGTGAAGGAATTAATCTACCAAAACCTTTTGTTGTTGGATCTCTTATTGAGAAATTGCCATTAAGTTGGAATGAGTACAAGACTAATCTATGGCAAAAAAAGAAGGATAAGACTCTTGAGCAATTGATTGTCCATATCAACATAGAAAGAACAAGTAGAGTCAAAGAAAATGCTGGAAAAATAAAAGAGATTTATTCCAAAGCCAATTTGGTGGAGGAAGAATCTCATTCTAACAAGTTCAATAACAAGAAGAAATTCAAGAATGATAAATCAGAAAAGAAGGGCATCAATGACTTCACGAAATTCAAAGGCAACTGCTTTGCATGTGGTAAGCCTGGGTCATCGTGCATCAAATTGTAGATTTAAGAAGACGAAGACTTACCAAAAGCCTATTAAACAAGTGAACTTGGTAGAATCTGAAACTATAATAGCTATGATTTCAAAAGTCAACCTTGTAAACAATACAAGGGATTGGTCAATCGACACAGGTGCAACCAGGCACATATGTGGAGACAAAGAGATGTTTACCACCTACAAACCTAGAGAAGATGAAGTGGTTTACATGGGAAACTCGAGGACATCTCCAATTGTTGGGAAAGGAAAAGTGTTGGTCAAATTGACTTCTGGAAAAACATTAGCATTATCAAAAGTCTTACATGTCATTGAAATTAGAAGGCATTTGGTGTCTGGCTCTTTACTGAATGAAGTTGGGATTAAACTTGTATTTGAGTCAAATAAGTTAATCTTGACAAAAAATGGCATGTTCTTGGGCAAAAGTTATTGTAACAATGATAGGCTCTTTGTATTGAATGCCATGAATGAAATAAATTCTTCTTCTGCTTATATGATTGAGTTTAGTTCTTTATGGTATGGTAGATTAGGCCACACTAGTCTTGGAACATTGAAAATGATAAATAATCAATGTCTTATTAAAAATTTAGATTTGAAATCCTTTGGTAAATGTGAAATTTGTGTCAAATCAAAATTTACGAGAAAATCTCATAAGTCTTCTCATAGAGAAACAAATCTTCTAAATTTAATTCTTAGTGATTTAGGAGATTTTAAGAATCTTATGTCTAAAAGAGGGAAAATTTATTATATTACCTTTGTAGATGACTTTTCTAGGTACGTTTTATCTTTTAAGAAATAAAAATGAAGCAGAAGAAATGTTCATAAAATATAAGAATGAAGTAGAAAATCAATTCGAAAAGACAATCAAAAGATTAAGAACAGATAGGAGTGGAGAATATGATTTTAATCCCTTTAAACTTTTCTGTGAATATGGAATAATACATGAAGTAACTGCCCCCTTTTCTCTAGAATCCAATGGAGTTGTCGTAAAGATAAATAGAATTTTAAAAGAAATGATGAATGCCATGTTATTGAGTTCCAGGATGCCTAGAAATTTGTGGGGTAAAGTAATTCTTTCAGCACGCTATGCTTATAATAGGATACCCCATAAAACAATAGATAGAACCCCATTCGAAGGTTGGAAAGGTAACTTGCCTAACCTAAAATATTTGAAAGTGTCGTAGGGATTCCAGATATCAAAAAAAAGGAAAATATGTTCTAAAACTATTGATTGTGTATTTATAGAATATGTAGAAAATAGTGTTGTTTATCAATTTTTAACTATTAAGTTAGACAATATTCTAATTGAATCTAATTCTATAATTGAGTCTTTGGATGCTGAATTTTTTGAAAATGTGTTTCCTATGAAAGATAAAATTTCAAAATCGAAAGAAAAAAAATTATGGAAAATAAAAATTTAGGCTCAAGTAATGGTACTAAAGAAATTAATGAGTCTTTAGAAGATTTTGAACCTAGGAAAAGTAAAAGGGATAGAAAAGAAACTAACCCAAGCGATGGATTTTTCATATTATTAGTTAATGAGGATCCTAAAACATACCAAGAAGCTATGACATCTCTTGATGAGGCGCTTTGGAAAGAAGCAATTGATAGTGAGTTAGAATCAATTCTTTTTAACCATTCATGGGAATTAGTAGATTTATCGAAAATTCAAAACCAATAGATTGTAAATGGATATTTAAAAAGAAGTTAAAGACCGATGGATTGATTGAAAATTTTAAAGCAAGATTGGTTCCATTTATAAATTAGTAGTACATCAGATGGATGTTAAAACGACATTTTTCAATGAAGACTTAGAAGAAGAAATTTATATGGAACAACTTGAAGGGTTTATTGTTCCAACCTTCTAGGAAAAGAAAATAAGGTTTGTAGGCTTGTTAAATCTTTTTATGGACTAAAAAAGCAATGGCATTAAAAATTTGATTCAATTTTAGTTTCAAAGGGTTTTACTATTAATGACCAAGATAGATGGGTATATGGTAACTTTAATGATAATTCAGGTGTTATCATTTGTTTATATGTCGTTGATATGTTGATAATGGGTACTAGTTTAAAAATAGTTGGGACATTTAAGGACTTCTTAAAGTTAAATTTCGAAATGAAAGGCATAGGAGAAGTGGATTAAGCATCAAAATATTTAGATGTAATGAAGGATTTATTTTATCTCAATCCCATTACATAGAAAAATTATTAACGATAATTGGTCACTTTGATAGTATTAGTTGTGAACAAAGGTGAAAGTGTTTCACAGAAGTAATATGCTAGGATAATTGGAAATCTAATGTATTAATAATTTGTACTAGACTTGACAGTCATGGTTTAAAATTTCGTCTCGTTTCGGTTTGTATCGAACGATACATATTGATTTTTCAATCTACCGAGACAAAACAATGATGGAATCGAAATAATGATTGTTTGGTATTCAATTTTTCTTGTAACTTGTTTAGAAGAAGAAGAAGAAGAAGAAGAAGAAGAGAGAGAGAGAGAGAGAGAGAGAGAGAGAGAGAGAGAGAGACTTACCTAGATCGTAGGATGGAGTTTGGCCTGTGGAGGTTATTCCTCTTCTCTTCTCATCACTCTTCATTTTCTTCTCTTCTCTTCTCTCTGTTTTTTTTCCTTCCAAATGGTTTAGAGAAAATGAGATAGGGACTAGGGCTTCGTTGTATAGACAGATGAGGGTTTCATGATAGAGAGAGATAAGGTGAGAGAAAAAGGGTTTGTTAAAGAGAACCATGCCTGCACCTATTCACTCGTTGGAGTTAGATCGGAGCTAGATTCGTCATTAACGCCTTGTTCTCCCTCCCATCACACACCCAGACCCACTTACAGAGACTTGATTTTAGCCTTTTCATATCAATTTCTTTTAGAAAATGGATTTTATTGAGGAAGTCCTCAATAATTTGGTTAATATTTACGAAGCTCACTTTCTTTGACACTGATAAAAGACCTCTTGACTTCATTCTCCTCCTGAAGACCTTATATGATTGTCTTTGAATGTCTCAGATGTATCATAATGTATCGGCTATGTTTTGGATTTTTAGGAAACCAAAACATTGGATCAAAACGACATTTTAAACCTTGTTTGCAGTCGCAAAAAACTACCCAATATGGACTGATACTAATCTCTCTCCCTTGCAAGGGCATAAAATGGGCCAGATCCTGTTCAGACTAAATATCCATATTTATATCCGGATTTTTTATATGGATTCAGACCCGGGTCGGACTTAATTATATCCATATTCAAATCCAGGTTTTTTATACAGGTCCGAATTCAGATCTGACTCATATTCTATTAACTAAGATCATACCTAGATCCGACTCGAGTTGGGTCGAATAATTATGGAATGTTTGGCTTTCTCCCCTATTTTACTTATTTGCAAGCTTATAATAGTAGTCTATTTTTCCATTATACACTTCACTTTATAAGAATCCATGTTGTAGAAAAAGGATTTATTTGAAGACTTAAAAATATAGTTTTTAAAGCAATATATATTCGGAACAAGGTAGTTCTAGGGATCTATTTTATCCATATTTGACCCATTTTTTGGTTCGGATCTAATCCAAGGATCCAACCCCATTAAAATTGGTTTTTGGATCACTTAGATTTTGGTTCAAATTCGACCCTTTTTAAGCCTCATCTCTCTCATTCCATTCATGATCTAACAATATTGTGAGTTCCTTCTATATCTTTGTATTTGGTGGGTAAGTCTGCCCTTAGAATTGATAGAAGGGAACTCCATAGCAACATAAGGCCTGTCTTATGGTTCACTTTCCCTTGCCCGCTCAAGTTCATTACAAATCCAATTCGGTAATTTCCCTTATGCGTTAACACAAAAGTAATGCATATTCGCTTTTACTATCTCAATCCACATTCTTTTGGGTTTTCCTAACGTTCTTTTAGCACCTTCAATTTGTATATTCTTTCTATTTGGCATTCTAGTCATCCTTCATTGAACTTGTCCAAACCATGCGAATTGGTTTTCATTTAGTTTATTGCCTATTGGAACTACTACTTTTTCTCAAATGCTTTATATCTAATTCTATCTTTCTTAGTTGTTTCACTCATTCATCTCAACATTCTTTTCTCTACTACGCTCAATATATTATCATGACTCTTCTTAATTGCCCAACATTCAGCTCCATAAAGTATGGTTGTTCATATTGTTTACTTGCACAATTTACATTTTTTACTTTGATTGGTATGTGTTGGTCACATAGTACTTTAGAAGTGCACCTCCACTTTAACCATCCAGCTCTAATTCTATGAGCAATATCTTTCTAAAATTCTTCATCCTTATGTATAATAGACTCAAAAATGGTCGCTTCAGGGTATTTTCAGACCATCAATTTTTACTGAACTTCCTTTTTTATGGGTGTTACTACTAATTTTACACAATACACTCCACATATTCGGTCTTGGTTTTGCTTATTCTCAAGCCCCTAGGCTGCAATACCTCTGTCATACTCTCATCTCATGAATTAATACCACATAATCTGCAAATAACATATTCCAAAATACGGTCTCTTGAACATGAGCAATTACTTCATTTATAACTAAAGTAAAATAATGTGAACTCAAGGTCAAATTTTGATGTAAACTAACTTGCACTAGTCATAGTCCTCTCATAATGTCTCTAATTATGTCAATATATCTATTTGAGACTCATTTCTTTTCCAATACCCACCAAATTAACTTTCTAAGTACTTTGCCTTATGATTTCTCTAGATCAACAAAAAACATAAGGAAATTCTTCCTTTTTTCTGAGCTTCTCTATCATTTTCTAAGTAGAAACATTGTTGTAATGGTTGATCTGCCTGGTATAAAATCAACTTGTTTATCTGATGTATTCTTTTTTTCTTAACCTTAGTTCAATCACACTTTTCCATAGTTTCATAGTAGAATGTGCTACGATGCTATTTCTCTACTCATCCCGCATCTTTGTAATCTGTAACATATTATTGAATAAAGTAGTCATTGTTGTCAAATGTGATTGCCTATATGCTATTTCTGGACATATAAGCGCATATGTTATCATGGCATATGCAATAACGTCATTATGTTACTGCATACTTATGTATTATAGTCGATAATTAGAGATTAAAGTTAAGTTCTATTAATTAACCCTAATTAGGCTTTAAAGCATTACATAGTATGAGATGAGGAAATGACAAAAAAGGACACACAAAATAAGATACCTAATAATAACAGATTTATTTAACACCCCCCCTCAAGTTAGTGCGTGGATATCAACAACACCCAACTTGGACAAGACATCTTCAAAACCTGTTTTGCTAACTCCTTTCGTAAGAATATCAGCGAGTTGTTGAGACGTAAGTACAAATGGAGTACAAATCTGTCCAAAAATAATCTTTTCTCTAATAAAATGACGATCAACTTTGATATGTTTCGTTTTGTCATGCTGAAACAGGTTTGCTGCTATGTTAATAGCTGATTTATTATCACAATAAAGTAAGGATGGGACTGGCACAGTTAGATACAAATCCGCTAGTAAGATCTTGAGCCACAATAACTCACATACTCCAAGTGCCATAACTATATATTCTGACTCAACACTTGATCGAGAAACCACATCCTGCTTCTTACTGCGCCAAGTTACCAAGTTGCTACCAACTTTAGTACAGTACCCAGAAGTGGACCGTCTATCAGTCACTGAACCAGCATAATCTACATCTGTTCATGCCTCAACGCGAAGATGACTATGATTACTGAACAAAATACCACGACCAGGACATCCCTTAAGATATCTAAGATTGCGATATATAGTAGTAAGATGAGACGTTCGGGGCGAGTGCATAAACTGACTTACAACACTAACAGCATAGGCAATGTCGGGGCGAGTCATAGACAAGTAGATCAATTTTCCCACAAGACGCTGATACTGGCCAATATCCGACACACACTTCCCTTCAGAATCAGCCAACCTATGATTCTGCTCAATAGGAGTATCGGCTGGACGAGAACCAAGTTGACCAGAGTCACTAAGTAAATCGAGGATATACTGTAGAAAAATTGCATTTATTGAGAATTCTTGGATGATCATTACAAATGCCCCAATAGTGGTATTTATAAACCAACTATCCTATTACAAGAATAATCTAGAAATTCAAGAATAATCTAGAATAATAAATCAACTATCCTATTGTAGAAGATTACATGAATATTCTAGAAAGTCAAGAGTGATCAAGAATAATAAAAAAAAATATCTTATTTTCTTGATTCTATGAGATCAGATTTCCTGATTCTCTTACACTCCCCCTCAAGTTGGTGCATAGATGTCAATCATGCCCAACTTGCTTATCAGATGTTCAAAGTTAGGTCTAGCAAGGCTCTTAGTCAAGATGTCGCTTGTTTGCTGACTAGAAGGCACAAACGACAAGCAAACAGTTCCAACTTCAATTTTTTCCTTAATGAAATGTCGATCAATCTCAATGTGCTTCGTCCTATCATGCTGGACAGGATTGTGAGCAATACTTATTGCAGTCTTGCTGTTGCAATACAGCTTCAGAGGAAGTTCCACAGTCATCTTGAGTTCTTCTAGGATTCTGTATATCCACAATACCTCACAGATCCCTTGAGCCATTGCTCTAAACTCAGCCTCTGCCCTACTTCTGGCAACAACATTTTGCTTCTTGCTTCGCCAGGTAACCAAGTTTCCCCACACAAAGGTGCAATACCCTGAAGTAGATCTTCTGTCATTCATCGAACCTGCCCAATCTGCATCAGTAAATACCTCAACACTCCTTTGATTTGTCTTTTTGAAAAACAGACCTTTTCCAGGAGTAGACTTTAAATATCTCAAAATTCGGTAGACCGCCTCGAGGTGTTCTTCATAAGGTGCGTGCCTAAATTTACTAACAACACTGACAGAGAAGGCAATATCCGGTCGAGTATGAGATAAATAGATTAGTTTTCCAAACAATCTCTGGTATCTACCAGTATCAACAGGAACACTTCCCTTTTTCCAAAGCTTTACATTGGGATCCATGGGAAACTCAGCCGGTCTGCAACCACTCAACCCGGTTTCCTTCAAAAGATCAAGAATATACTTTTGTTGAGAGACAACGATTCCTTTCCTTGAACGAACAACTTCCATGCCAAGGAAATATCTTAGCGCTCCCAAATCCTTGATCTCGAATTCTAATGCAAGGCTCTTTTTCAGTCTCTTTATTTCGATCACATCATCACCTGTGAGAATAATATCATCAACATAAACTATTAGCATAGCAACCTTTCCTTCATGAGAGAACTTGAAAAACAAGGTATGATCAGCTTGTCTTTGAAAGTATCCTTGTTTTCTGACAGACTGTTGAACTTCTCAAACCAAGCCCTTGGAGACTGTTTGAGACCATACAGGGATTTTTTTAGTTTGCATACTTTTGAGCCAAACTTCTTCTCAAAGTCCGGCGGACTATCCATGTACACTTCTTCCTCCAAGTCACCATTGAGGAAGGCATTCTTCACATCTAGTTGTTGCAAGGGCCAGTCCAGATTAACAGCAATAGATAAAAGTACTCTCACCGTGTTTAATTTTGCAACAGGAGCAAAAGTCTCAGAATAATCAATGCCATATGTCTGGGTGAATCCCTTTGCCACCAACCTAGCCTTGTATCTTTCCACTGACCCATCAGAGTTGTACTTCACAGTGAAGACCCATTTACAACCCACAGTGGTCTTCCCGGCTGGCAATGTCTCAACACTCCAAGTATTGTTCTTCTCAAGAGCTCTCATCTCTTCAAGTACTGCTTCCTTCCACTTTGGAACCTTTAGAGTCTCCTGTACACTGTTGGGAATTTCTACACTGGACAATTGAGAGGTAAAAGCAGCAAGAGATGAAGACAATTTCGAGTATGACACAAATTTAGACAGTGGATGACTAGTATAAGATCTAACCCCTTTACGAAGAGCTATAGGAATGTCTAAATCAGAAGGCATAGATTGATTGTTGGGAAGAGAAAGAGAATTACCTGTAACAGATTCAGATTGTTGATTCGTCCTTGGTTCAGAATCATGGCTGTGCTGTAGAGTCAATTCGTCTTTCCTTTTCTTATGATTCTTCTTCAAGTAAACAATCCCTTTCCAATTTCGGTCACCTTCCTTGAATTTATTATCCTGTTGTGACATTATAGTAGGCTGTTCCTTATTTTCGGTTTCCAAAAATTGTTGTTCAGAATTCTGATTTTTAGATTGTTTTTCAAATGTAGGCCTAGACTCAGGGGAAACATCACTCATAATAGGAGGAGTTTCAAGGAACGAATCTTGGCCATTTACTGTAGGTGCAGAGATACTAGACTCAGACTCTTGCGAGAGAAACACATCATTCAAGAGAAAAACATTGCCCGAGTTAAATGAATCTTCCTTAAAAATCTCCCCTTGAAGATGAATATTCTTAAAATATAGTTGTTTTTCAAAAAATGTAACATCCATTGTGACAAAACATTTTTTCGATATCGGGTCAAAACATTTATAGCCTTTCTGAGTTGGGGAGTAACCAATGAAGACACATTTTATAGTTATGGGCTCAAGTTTTCCAATTTTTCGATGTTCATGAACAAAAACCGTACAACCAAATATTTTTAGAGGTAGATCAGCAGAAAGTCTAGCAGTTGGAAAACAATTTGTGAAAACTTGGAAAGGAGTTCGAAATTGTAAAACTTTGGAGGGCATTCTGTTTATTAAGTACGCAGTAATTAAAACAGCCTCTCCCTACAGATACTTGGGAACTTTAGTTGCAAAAAGTAACGCGTGAGCCACCTCCAACAGATGTTTATTTTTTCTTTCAGCAACACCATTCTGTTGGGGTGTATCGATGCAAGAACTGTGATGAATTATTCCTTTTTCAAGAAATTTTTTTTCCAAGGTCATGTTAAAATACTCTTTCCCATTATCACTCCTGAAAACTTGTATATTAGTTTGAAATTGAGTCTGCACCATATTGTAAAAATTTTTAAAAACGCGTTCGGCCTCTGATTTTTCTTTCAATAAATACACCCAGCAGAGTCGAGTATGATCATCCGTAAATGTGATGAACCATCTCTTGTTAGAAGGTGTACTTATCTTTTTAGGACCCCAAACATTACTGTGAATAATAGTGAAATGTTTTGATGGTTTATATGGTTGTGAAGGAAAATATGTACGGTGGTGTTTTGCAAATTCACATATTTCACAATGAAACATAGATGGATCTTTATTACCAAACAACTTAGGAAACAAATGTTTTAAATATTTGAAACTTGGATGACCTAATCTTAAATGCCATAACATAATATTATTATTGGAAACATAAATAGATTCAAAGCAGAAACTTATTTGTTGAGATTGTTGCCTCGATTCAGATCCTTCATCAAGGAAGTAGAGTTCTCCACTCTGTTTAGCACTGCCAATCATCCTCCCCGAGGTCAAATCCTGGAACACACAATGAGTTGGGAAAAAATTAGTTTGACAGTTTTAATCACGGGCTAGCTTACTAACAGACAAAATATTACAGGAAAGTTTGGGAACGTGAAGAACATCGTGAAGAGTGAGTGATGGAGATACTATAATAGAACCTTTTCCTGCAATGGCTGAAAGAGAGCCATCTGCAATCTTAATTTTCTGATTACTTGCACAAGGATTATACGAAGAAAAAAGATTTGACAACCTTGTCATATGCTCAGTTGCACCTGAATCGATGATCCAGGTGCGATCAGGGTTGACACCAATGAGAGTTGTTTTTAGGTAATTACCTTTTTGAGCCAAAGAACAAGAAGGATTTTTCTGAGACTCGAGAAACTTGTACAGTTGGTCTATCTGCTCCTTGGTGAAAGGAACGAACTTGAAGAAGACTGCTGCTCTTGATCCGAGACACTAGCCTGAAGTGCACGCCCCTCTCCACCAGACTTTTTCTTCCAGTTTTGAGGCTTGCCATGAATTTTCTAGCAGGTTTTCTATGTGTGCCACGGACGTTTGCAGTGATCGCACCACGGCCGTTCAGAATGCTTACCATCCTTCTTCACCTCCTCCTGAAAATCCCGAGTTACAAGGGCAGAACTTTCTACTTTCGAGTAAGTAGTACTAGGAACCTATTTGTTGTTAAGCATCACACTCTGCCGTGCTTCTTCTCTCCGAACATCTGAGAAGGCCTCACGAATTGTTGGCAGAGGAGTTTTCCCTAAAATTTGGTTCCGCACCTCGTCTAATTCTTTGTTAAGTCCTGCCAAGAACATAAATACACGATCATTCTCCTGTCGTTTCATGAACCGGACACTATCATTCGCGCACTCCCAGACATCATCATAACAGAGGTCTAACTCCTGCCACAATGTCATCAACTCGTTGTAGTAGGAGGTTACATCTCGGTCACCTGTTTTGCGTGCCAAAGTTTGGATTTTAAACCAAAAATCTGCGAAGAATTTTCTAGATCGGAATACGTATCTTTGACTGCTTCACAAACATCTTTGGCCGTCGGCAGGAACATGAAGGGCTTGCCAATTGCGGGTTCCATTGAGTTCACCAACCACGTAATAATCAAAGAATTTTCTGATTTCCAGGTCTTGAGAGTCGAATCTCCATCTGCAGGTTTTGTCACTTCTCCTGTTAGATATCCAAGCTTCCCCTTGCCTTCCAAAATCAAACGGACGATTTGTGACCATTCCGTGTAGTTTTTTCCATTTAGACGGTGGATATTCAATTGGAACGAATTCGTGGACCCTTCTGAATCACTGAATGAGATGGAGGAGTTCAGGTTTGAATTGGCGGTGCTTTCCCCTGACGCCGCTGAGTCCTTGCTGGTCGCACCGGTTAAAGCCGTCTTCCACGGATTTTGGCCCGCCATAGGTAATCCCTAGATCAGAACCTAGTGCTCTGATACCATGTAGAAAAATTGAATTTATTGAGAATCCTTGGATGATCATTACAAATGCCCCAATAGTGGTATTTATAGACCAACTATCCTATTACAAAAATAATCTAGAAATTCAAGAATAATCTAGAATAATAAACCAACTATCCTATTGTAGAAGATTACACGAATATTCTAGAAAGTCAATAGTGATCAAGAATAATAAAAAAGAATATCTTATTTTCTTAATTCTATGAGATTAGATTTCCTGATTCTCCTATATATACTTATGTTGAGAAATAAATATACTAGAATGGGGCCGCGCAACCTCAATATCCAGAAAATAGTGAAGATGCCTAAGATCTTTAATATCAAATTGACGTCCTAAGTAAGTTTTGACCTTGATAATGCCATCATCATCTTCTCCAGTAAGAACAATATCATCCACATAAACAATGAGAGCAACGATTTTGCCTTGGGAATGACATAAGAAGAGGGTACGATCAGCAGAACTCTGATGGAACCCAAACTGTTGCATGGTCTTAGTAACGCTCTCAGACCATACACGAGGAGACTACTTCAGGTCATAAAGAGAACGATGAAGGTGACAGACATGTGCAGGAGAAGCAGATGTAAGAAACCCAGGAGGTTGTATCATATAGACTTCTTCCTAAAGATCACCATTGAGAAAAACATTCTTGACATCCAACTGAAAGAGAGGCTACCACCCTTTAATAGTGGCAACAGAAATGAGAACGCGAATGGTGGTCATTTTGGCAACCGGAACAAACGTCTCCTGATAATCAATCCCATAAGTCCGAGCATAACCCTTGGCCACCAGACGGGCCTTATAATGACCAATAGAACCATCCGGATTATGCTCAAGTGTGAAGACCCAACGACAACCTACAACTTTCCTTCCAGGCGGAAGATGTACAATTTCCCAAGTTTGAGTCTTTTCTAGAGCATTCAATTCAGCAATCATAGTTGCTCGCCATTCAGGATGGGTAATAGCATCTGCAACAATAGTAAGAAGAGAAACAACAGAGACAAAAGCAAGAAAACTCCGATAGGAGGGTGAGAGGGCAGAATCAGATATGTAATTAGAAATTAGATAAGTACAATTGCACTTACCCTTACGAGTGGCAATAAGACGATCATCACAAGGGACAGACGGAGGCGAAGCTAGAGGCGAGGAGGTGAGCTGGTCTGGCATAGAAGTGATGGTAGTATCGCATGGACGTCGATAGTAAACCTGTAGTGGAGGAGATGAGAGACTGGCAGGGGATGGAGAATGAGGATCGGGTATGGGAAGAGGAAATAAAGAAGGTAAGGGATCATCAAAAGAATCTAGGGGAAACCACTCAGATTGAATGCCAACGAACCCATTGTAGTACGGAGTATGCTAAAAAAAAGAAATATCCCGAGAAATGAAACGCTGTCGAGAAGGAGGATGGTAATAACAATATCTTTTCTAGGTAGAGGAATAACTCAAAAAGATACATTTCACGGCCTTAGGGTCAAGTTTAGTACGAGTTTGGTCTAGAATTTGAATAAAGCAGACGCACCCAAACATGCGTGGAGGAATTGGAAATAATGGACGATCCGGATGGAGCAGAGAGAAGGGCATGGCAAACTGAAGAACTCGGGAGGGGGATCGATTAATAATGTAAATAGCAGTAAGAACTGCATCGGCCCAATAGGATTGTGGGACGTTTATGCCAATAGAAAAGGTCGGGGCTAACTTCAGAATATGGCGATTTTTTCCTTTCGGATCGACTATTTTGTTAAGGAGTCTTGACATTGGACATTTGGTGCTCAATGCTAGACTCTAAACAAAGTATCACAACCTCACTATAAGTGTACTCCGTACCATGATCAGAATGGAAGGTTTTGACGGTACGACTGAACTGGGTATGAACCATAGCAAGAAATTGCTTGAAGATACCATAAACTTCACTCTTGTGTTTCATAAGATAAACCCAAGTGGTACGACTGTGGTCATCGATGAATAAGACAAAATAACGAAAATCAAGAGTTGATATGACAGGGGAAGGACCCCACACATCAGAATGAATTAGGTCAAACATAGCAGGTATAGTAGTATGCATGCATACTAATAAGATAAGAAAAATGCACATATTTAGCTAATTGGCAGGTTTCACAAGAAAAATCAAACAAATTATTATTATTAAATAAATTAGGGAACATGTGTTTCAAATAGCCAAAGGAAATATGGCCTAAGCGTAAATGCCAACGCATTACAAGAGTCTTATTAGACTGACTACTACTACTAAACTTAGAGACAAAATGGGTGCTAGGTGAACCGGGTACGTCCAAAAGATACAAGCCATTCACTTCACGTCTAATGCTAATCGTCCTATTCAACTCCAGATCTTGAAAGACACAATGAGAATAAAGATTACACCACAATTCAAATTTTTGGTAAAATATTAACAGAGATAAGGTTGGTAGTAAGTTGAGGAACATGCAGTGTGTTAGTCAAGGATAAAGAAGATGTAACAGGTAAATGGCCTTGACTAGCTATAGAGGACAAAGAACCATCAGCAAGTCGGACCTTGCGATGACCGAAACAAATATTATAGGTTTTAAACAGGGAGGACGTGCCAGTCATGTTATCTGAGGCACCAGAATCAATGATTCATGGTGAAGAAATGGTAGAAACATTGTTTGCAGATGCAACGATACCTGAGTGAGCGAATGTAGAAACTGGCTGAGATGAAGTTTCCATTTGATTGAAGAATTTCTTGAACATATCAAGCTCGGCTTGGGATAGAGATACCGAATCCGAGGAGGTGGTAGTAGCTACAGGAAGTGCTAGATCAATAGTCGGCTAGGAGACTACATGAGCTGAAGAATGTTGAGACGGTTGACGTTGCTGGTGAGGACGACTATGAAGTGCATAACAACGAGCCTTCACATGATCCAACTTTCCACAATGATCACACTTATGTCGCTGACGGGTAGGCAGAGACCCACTAGGAGGTTGTGGGGAAGGTAGATGAGTAAGCATAGCTGAGTGGTCTCTTGAAGAATGAGATAGGACAATTGCACGACGGCTCTCATCGGCCAAGACATAAGAATATGCAGTCTGTAGGGATGGAAAGGGATCCATACCTAATAAATGAACTCTCGCATACTCAAACTCATTCCGGAGTCCGGCTAGAAACTGAAAGACTCGATTCTTATCCAAAATTGACGCGTATAATGCCTCATCAACAGTGTCCTTCCAAGCATAGGACGAGGAGTAGAAGGTCAACTCTTCCCATCGAGCGCGTAGCTGTGATAAATAGGAGGTGATTGAAGAGTCATCCTGTGAAAGGTGGGAAATCTCACGCTCTAAGTTAAAAATCCGGACATTGTTTTGACGTTGCGAGTAGATATTCTTTGCAGAATCCCATATCTGTTTTGCGATCTTGGAGAACATGAAACCAACTGCAATGTGTGGTTGCATAGATGTAACTAGCCAAGAACGGATCATAGAGTCATTAGCAAACCATTGGGGATAAGTAGTGTCAGTCGGTGCCGGTTGTTTTTTTGTCTCGGTGAGATAACTGATTTTTCCTTTTCCACCAATAAACATTTCAACTGATCGAGTCCAAAGAAGATAATTAGGATCATCTAACTTCACAATAGTGACTTGGATGCTTGGAAAGTCGGTCGAATGAGAGGAAAGACCTCTTGAACCAGCACTATCGCTGGTGATCGAGGAAGAAGACATTTCGGAGGCCATAAAAAAATAATATCTATGGGTTTTGGTTTGAAGGGAGATCAAAAATAAAAAATAAATAAGAGAAGTGATCGTAGCCTCCAAAAAACAGGGTCTAGAGTGATCGTATCCTCCAACCAAAAGATCTGCAATGATCGCAACTTCCAAAAACAGTGATCGAAGCCTCAAAAAACAGGGTCTGCTTTTAAGAACAGTGATAGTAGCTTCCAAAACAGGGTTTGCTGTGATCGTAGCTTCCAAACTGCACCTCTGCAGTGATCTTAGCTCCCAAAAATAGGGTTTGCTTTGTTCGACAGCCTCAAACTGCACCTCTTCAGTGATTGCAGGTTCCAACAAATCTACTGTAGTCGTGAGCTCCAAAACAACCTAACAATAGCATCGCAAAGATCAAAACAGCAATCTGCTGTAGTCGTGAGCTCCAAAACAGCCCAACACTAGCATCGCAGGTTTGATCTTCAGCAAACCAACACTATACCATCAAGTTGCTATTCTCGTTAACTCCAAACAGATCTCAAACACTTATCGCATGATGTGATTAGGGTGTAAAATAAAGGAGAACCACCGTAGGGGTGATAGGGATTGAAGACGAGAGGTGAGAGGTGAGATAAGGAAGATGACGATGATAAACTTGTAGTAGACGAAGGAGTGGTTGAGGTCGAGAGAGCCTTGCTCTGATACCAAGTCGATAATTAGAGATTAAAGTTAAGTTCTATTAATTAGCTCTAATTAGGCTTTAAAGCATTACATAGTATGAGATGAGGAAATGACAAAAAAAGAGACACAGAATAAGAAACCTAATAATAACAGATTTATTTAACAATTATGTATATGATGACATCTTTGCCCAATGATTAAAATTTTGATCTCTGGGCAAACAGTTTATTTGTGTATATAAATATCTCATTATCACCTCCCCATTCCTACAACATTCTATGTTTTTTTCCAAATTGTATTCAAGTTTATGAATTCTTATGATCTTGTTAAACCAACAAATATAATAAATTATAATGAAATTGAAAATAAAAAGATCAGAAAAATATTTTCTAAATTTTTTGTAATAATTGCAGTTTTTTCCATTTGTTCCATTCTTTTTATATTCTTCTTATTTTTTATATTTTTATTTATTAAAAAAGCATACAAATTTTTTGAATGATATGCGACCACATATGCTATTTGAAAACAATGAATTCAGTTCTTAGGTACCACAATCCAAAACTTCTCATGCAATTTGATACTTCTATTGCAATACCATACAATTATAAAGCCCTATTTGTTTAAATCTTTGCTAGATTGTTTTCACTTCCAAGACCCTAATTTTATGGAAATATGTATGCTCTCAGATCTCCCATGTAACTTTTATAGTCACACGTTTCCTTTATTGTCCTCGTTTAATGATTTTTGAAAATGACATCTTAATCTTTCCCTATTTCTTCATGTCTTACCAAGACTCTCTCATACTCGACTTCAATACACCTAATATTATCTAGGTCTTTACTTTTCTTTTCTTTAGTCACGCCAGCTTATAGAAAATTTTCTCACCTTCTCTGGTGCCCAATTTGTTATGTAGATAATTTTTATGCCATGTGCTAGCTTCACTACTCTCTTTTCTTTTTTTAGTATTTTTTTTTATTTATAATTTTCAAAGGTTTCTTCGGTTCTAGTTATTTTCCACAATTATTATGGATCTGTTTTTCTCTACTGAACTTTTATATAAAACATTGACATTGAGAAAAGTATTCTACCAATGATCTACCAATAGAAAAATAATCCGATAAAATTGATGACTGAGGATTACTGTATTAAGTTAAATTACCTTGTCAAATTTAAAAAAGTAATTGAAAAACAACAAAATCAAATCATGAATAAAACACTTTCAAAATCATTAATGATGTGCAAACTATAAGCACTTTATAAGAAGCCCATCACCCACATAAATAAAATTTAAAAACAAAGAGTCGGAAATGTTTGGGAATCAATATGAAAGCCATTTTCGAGTTTGGGGTTATCTTGTGGTCCAACATCACATGATTGAGCATTTGAGCATGCAAAAGCTTGATTGTACCTGCACGTCCTGATGTCCCCATCAGCGATTTTTTAGTTTTTCCTACATTATCATCATTGAAGTCTTATCCCAAAGACTTGAGGTCGGCTATCTAGGTTTTCGTACATAAAAAAGGAAATGTGTATAATCTCAAATGCATTTCAAGAAAATAAATAAAACCTATAACCAGACAAATTAAACAAAACAGAAATACAATGATCCTTGTTCTATTACCGAACAAACCATTAGAATCGTAGAAATGACAAAATATGGATCATCAATACCACCAAACTCCCCAAAAGAATTTGATTGAATAAGTTTTAGCATATGAAATTTAGATGAGAGCCTCAAAATTTGTCCCTATCAACCCATGAAATCTTGGAGTGACCATCACATTGTGCTCATAAAACTAGAAATGATTATCAAAATTTGTTCTGGTATTCTCCTTCCTATGTTGATTAGATGTATATTTTAATAGGATGTTAATACCTGATCATCATTATCCATGTTTCTTTGAATTTGATGGTAGGATAGGGCCATCAAAATTTGATGGTCATCTCTAGTGAGCATGGATAATGATAATCTAAAACCTCCAAACACTAAAATTTGCAGCAAATCTTATTAAAATGAAAGAAATACAACATATTGCAAAAACCACCTGAACTACAATCAATCTAATCTTCAGGTCCTCTTTGAACAAAAGAAATGAAGGAGCGCTCATTTGCTTTTCTTATTGTATGAGAACTAGGTTTTGGTGAGTTCATCTGTGTTAGGTGAATGTTAATGATGAACAAGTGGGTTCCCAATACTGTAGGGTAGGGGTGAGGCTGACAGACTTGAATCTTGCCACCTTTCTCGTGTCTCATCTCTTACTTGATAGTGTAACAAATAAAAATTTGGAAATGAGCACAAGATGTTAATACATTTTTCCTTTCATTATTCGTTATTTCACTGTGATGAAACTTTTCACTTATTGAATCCTCCACAAGGATCTCAAGCATGATTCTATGTTTGTTTAATGGATGAGATGTTTGTGGAAGAGAACATGTTTAGATATTCAAACTGCTGCTCCTTCATTTATTGAATTTTTTGGCCTTTTCTGCTAATCTATTTTGTGCTAAAGTAGTTTATCAATATGGTTTGTGTTTGGATCTCTGTAGCTATGGAGGACTATATTGCTGACACCTTTCAAGCTCATCACTGTATTTCTTCATGAAGCAAGCCATGCTATTGCTTGTAAATTAACATGTGGTCATGTAAGAAGCCTTTTTTTAAGCATATTCCATGTTTTTTTTTTCTATGTGAATAATCTGTATTTTTTGCTTAATTTCGAGTACTTGATGTTACATACTTGTGTTAAGAATATGGTAGTTTGAGTGGGGACTGTAAACTAAACCAAATACAAAAATGAAGAATATTCTATTTATAATATGTATGTCTATATTATTACTGTACACAACCTTAAAGGTACTGTTTTATGTTCATCATATAATTCTATTGGGCTTTTTGACAATGCCAAGCTTATTTCCCTAAATTCTGTTTGTTCTTTTCGTTTATCAAAAAAAAAAAAAAAAAATTCTGCATCTATTGCTACTGTGTGATTCCAATGGTTTTAAGTTTCCATTTATCATCATCTTTGTTTGGGTTTATTCTTCACGCATTGGAGTTGTTCATTATTCAATCCAGATTATGTCCAGCTTTTTTGTTGTTGGTAAGTGTAGATTATGTCTTGCTTTTCATCATCATTCATCCCTATGCTCTTTGCATATGCCAGCAACCAAGAAAACCAGGTTTTGTACTGCTGTCAGATCTATTTTGTGAACCCCTGATTTTCCTTCAATTAGAACTGTAAATCTCCGTATTGTCTATGGTAACCTAATCCTTATTCCTCCTTTTATCCCCACTGATTTTGTTCTATTTTCATTTAGATCATCCCTTTCTTTACAATCTAGTGTATCGATTGAGATCTAATATTGGTTGTTTGCAACTTAATCAGATCAGTCCCCAATGATTTGCTTTCCTTTTAAGTGTTATTATTTATCAAGGGCGATATATTTGTGATTGGTAACGGATTCTAGAGACCTTTCTGAAACTATTTCCATGGATATTGATGGAAAAAATTACTCGCTTTGGGAGTTCCACTTATAGGTTCTTTCTTGGGAAAAGGATTATGGGGCATTGTTGATGGTATGGTTCTTGAATCTATTGATAATATGGAGCTGGTACAATGGAGAACCCTTTTAAGACTTATTTTTCATTGGAGATCTATTAGTGATTGTGATTGAAAATGGATTCTGGAGACCTTTTTGAAACTCTTTCCATGGCTATTGATGGAAAAAAAATTACTCTCTTTGGGAATTCCACTCTTATCTTTTTCTCAAATAAAAATGATTATGGGCCATTGTTGATGTTATGGTTCCTGAACCTACTAATAGTAAGGAGCTAGTACAATAGTGAACAAAAAATGATTGAGTTGTGACTTGGATCTTGAATTCAGTAGATACTCACATTGTAGTATTGCACTAAGTTTGAGACATATAGGATATCAAAGGATATGTGGGACAATTTGCATAAAGAAATAGTTCAATGAGGCATGCTAGTTCCATATTGAACTCAAAATTTTTCCATGTTACTATTCATCAAAAGAACAAAAAGTCGATAAGATCTTGTACATGCGGTTAGATTCATTAGGTGACTAGGATCTGATGTCCACTTGGATGATATATGTAGTCGTGTGATCATCGTTTGATTGAGGAGGAGATAAGATAGAACTGATGGGACCTGATCCAAGGGATGTGTGTGAGGTTAGGAGGTCGAGAGAGAGAGAGAGAGAGAGAGAAAGAGATGTAGGGATTAAAGGAAGGTGCAGAGAATTGGATCTCTTGAGGGTCTAATGATTAATGTCCCATCTGAGGGACCATTTGATTTATTTAATATCTCTCTCTTGTCTAGGACAAGGGGTCCCAATCGAGGTGGCAGCTGGGTTGGGACAAGTCGATGTCTTAATTTGACTTTTTTCCTTGTTGGTGTTAGCAATGGAGTTAACCTGGACTTACTAAGGGAGCTGTCAGTAGTGTTGGCACTTCTGTTGCACGAAGGCTTTACATGTTTGCATGTATGTCAACCTTGGATCTCTTACATAAGGCCCACCAAACCTCGGCCTTGTACTGTTCCCCCTTTGTTGGTCAGCCTTTCTCCTGTAATTTATGGTGTTGTGCATGCTGTTCCCCAATTAGACGAGAGCTACTGACATGGGTACTTTGATATCCCGCTAGCGACTTAAGCGTTGTATTGACATGGAGAACCGCAATGCGCCATTAGGAGTCCCAGTCAGTGTGTGGCATCACAATGCTGATACATGAGCCGATGGGTATGCCTTGTTGGCTTTCGTATGTCCTTGGTGAACCCTTACATTTGGGTTCACACTAGTGGGGTCCCAACTTCATCCTTGGTTCAACCCCTACATTTGGGTTCATGCCAGTACAACCCAACTTTATCCTTGGGCCAACCCCTATATATGGGCTCACACCAATGGGGTCCCAACTTCATCCTTGGGCCAATCCCTACATTTAGGCTCACGCTAGAGGGGTCCTAACCTTCATGGAATCCCCACATTTACAGTAATGCCAAAGGGGTTCCATTACAAAATGCACGACTGTGCAAGAAAAGGAAATTTCATTTCCCTATCATGTAGGGGGCTAATGTTGATTGGTGTTTTTTATTTTAGTTTGTCACACATCTCGACGGTTAGGAAAGACGTACAGACGCCATCAAGGGATACATGTTGGCTTAATAGGGTTGGCATCATGATTCCACACTCTGACTAGGACTCCCAATAACATATAATACCCTGAATTCTAATTAGTATCTCGAGAAAATAAAATAGTGAAATTTAGAGAAATTCTAACAAATGGACTTAAGGTAAAATACTCAGGTTTTGTTCTGTCCATCTTTAATGAAATTTGACTTTGCCATTGAATTCAAAATAATCGAAAAACATACTTTACTCTGTAAGCACGTTCGAATTCGAGTTCGGACGGAAAAGTTACAAAATCCTCGAGTTTCACTTTAGATATTTACCAAATAGGTAAACGACACTTTAGAGATATAATTTGAGGAATCTGATCATACCATTAGATTCGTATCGAAAAATAACCCGAAATAGAGTATAAGACTATCTAAATCGGCATTCGGGAAAAATAACTCTCGAAATGACGCTTACGTCCCACTTAAGTTACAAATATTTGAATTCTATTAGAAAAATCTGATTTCTTCTTATTCTCCTCTTCAAACAAAATTCATCCATTTTCCCTCCAAATTTGCAACTCAGATCTACACCGAATTAGAACAATTCAAGCTTTGCCGCAAGAAGGAAAGTCGTGCACGTCGTCAAGGACTACGCGTGGACGCAAAGAAATTCGACTTTTCGCCGGAGGAAAAATTTGGAGATTGGCCGGAGGTGACCTTAAACTCCGTTCAACCGTCGAATATAGCTCAAAGTAGGTTGCCTTCCCTTCTACCTTCTAGTTATGCAATAATTTCATCGAAAATCCATGTGATTTTTGATAGATCGATTATTTCATCACATTTATACATATTTAAACGCATTAGATCATGTTTGCATGGTTATTTTTGATTTATTTTAGTTCATTTGATTTATTTGATATATTCTATGCATTTTATGAGTAGTATAAGGTTTGTACCAATTTTTGTTAAGTTTCGACAAAAAAATCAGCAATTCAAAAAAAAAAAAAAAAAAAAAAATCCAAATGTTGAGTTTAGTTCCAATTTTTATTTGTGTTGCTTTTATATAAGTATGTATACCAATTTCCTACTTTTATTTCATTAAAAACATTGAAGTAATTTCCAATTACTTTAAGTTTTTAATGAAGTTAAGGTTTTACCCTCTATTTCGAAACGTTGGGAATGATTTTAAGATCCAAATCTCATCGTATCAAAATGTGATCTTTGATTTCAAAAACAAAACGTAAAATTCGACGTTTTCTCCCGATTTTCAAAACACGATATCTTAAGCGTTCCTTTGAGAGCACTACCAAACCTTGTTTGTATTTTCGATACAAAGAAATTAGTATATAGTATACAAAAATAAACTATTTTGTTTACCAGAAAAGGTTTGTAGAAAACCCATAAAGAGTGATGCATTGCTGTATATCTGGAAGCGGCAAGTCAATCTAGGATAGCGCTAAATGTCATATGCTCTTCGGTAGTATGGGATACCTTAGAGCATATTACAGCTTATGAGATCTGGGAATTTCTCCTACTTATTTCCTGGGGAACGTTGAGTGTAAAGGCGGTCTCTGTATAGTGTAGAGGTAGGTGGGGTTTACATGCATTGCCTTTTGATAGGTTTCGACGCGAGGGGTCTTTTGGGTTAGTTAGTTATCACTGTTAGTCTATAGTCGTCAAACGGTCGACCTCACCGTTAGTTGAACTCAGTATTGGATTTTTGGTCAATAGCCAGTCTGAGTCGGATAAATGGTCATCCAATTGTGGTATGCTAGACCGGCCACAAAATCAGATTATAACGATGGAATTCTACGTCGGATTGGAAGTTTAGAATAATGAATTGCCATAGCCAAGGCGGTTATATCGGCGTGTTCCTCTGCTCTCTTATCGACTAAACCGCCGTGTTCTTATCTTGTATCTTTTCCTTATTTTGTGATGTTTGATAGATGTTTTTATTTGAACGATGCATTGGTTATTTTAAATGATAAAAATGATAGGTTGAAATTATTTAACTGTTTATTGAGTATGTTTAGACATTTATCGTATGTTACATTATGAAAAACTTGCATTATTTAACTGTTCAAATGATTACTCGTGCATGTATGACTCGCTGTTAGAATGACGTTCATCCTGCTGAGTAACATTCCCCCATTACTCACCCTATTCTTCCCCTTTTGGATTATTCAATTATTGAGGAGCCGTTCTTTGAGGAGTCTTTTGAAGAAGTCCTTGCGGAGGGTCAGATTGATGTCTTGCCGCCACCATGTCTTTGAGGATTAGTAGAGGATCCTAGCGGTTTTTGCTTGTAGATAAGAAACATGTTAGTTTATAAATTTTTGTAACCTGATGTATTATGAGATTGAGGATCTTGACTTATATCAGTGTTTGTCGATTTCTTCCGCTTACTTTAGACTCTTGTATGTATGTTAGTCAAATGTTTATTCCGCTGCGTATATTTTCTTTTCCATAAGTATTATTACTTGTGAATGTTCTAGCAGGTTGTGTGATTGGTTACCTCACACCTCGAGATTATGGTTGATGAATCATAGGGATTCGTGTTGGGATTTCGGGGCGTGACATAACATGTTGCGGATTGTTGCTCTAATGCCATGTTTTAGCTGTTGGCATGTATTAGAGTACCAACGCCAATGACCCTCGATCCTCCTGTCCTATTGTTTCAGGTTGTTTGATCAATCCATTTGATTTTCCGAAGCCTTGCCTATCAGGTTGAGAGAAGGGATTTCTTGTCTTATAAAGAACACGTAATTTGAAGCCTATAAAACAGAACTCCGTCATTCTAATCTAAATGGGGAATGACATGCACGACACCATAAACAACAAAAGTAGAGCTAACCAAATAGGGGGAGCAGTGTGAGGCTGGGGTTCGGTGGGCCTTAAGTGAGAGATCTGAGGTTGATAGATAGGCAAGCATGCAAAGCATGGGGGGTTTACTTCGTGTGACAGAGGTTGGCAACTCCTAGGTTTACTTAGTTGTCATTTTTTGACTCACTTGCCTACACCAACCCAACAGGAACAGAAAGGAAGTCAAATTAGGACAATGACTTTTCCTATCAATCCATTTGCCACCTTGGTTAGGACCCCTTGTCTTAGACGAGAGAGAGACTATATAATTCAAGTGGTCTCTCAGAGGAGAGACATCAATCATTAGACTCTCAAGAGCCTCAATCCTCAGCACCTTCTTTTGGTCCCCATATTTCTCTCCCCCTCTCCACCACTTTGCCTCAACACACCCCTTGGTTCAGGTCCCATCGATTTTCTTAACCAATTGGTGATCACACAACCACATATCTGGCCTATATTGACATCGAATCCTAGTCACCCTACAAATTTAACCATGAATACAAGACTTTATCCACTTTTTGTTTTGCAGTGAACAATTACCAATGGGATACTGATCTTTGGACATTGTACTCAAGATTTATTGCATTGTGGTCAGAAAAACCTTTTTTATGTCGAGAACTATTTCAGGTAATTTACTAGGAAGTCATAAAACTCCAAGCGAAAAATAGGGTGATGCAGTTTTTGATAAAGTTGAGACTGGAATTTGAGATTTAATCAATCAAGGAACTGTATCTGATTTGGATAATGTATTACTTTGGGAGGTAACTTGTCTTGAGAGTAAACTACCATGGATGCTAAAGACTGAGAGTCAAATAGGGTCTCCTTGCTTGGCATGTTAAAGGTAAATCTAAACCCAAGGATATGAGCAAGATAAGTGCCATGAGTGCAAAGTATGGGCAGTATGCTTCACATTGCAATCTATAGACCTATCATTTCCTAATGCAAGATGGGGTCTCAATTGTAGCCTTGTGCAAGGAATCCGGGCTTCAATTATTAGGCAATGAATACAGTGAAACCAAGAGATTGCTACAGTTTCCACACATCAATTGGCAATATGCCCTGTTTCCTGGTCTGCATTACTTGGTTACTCAATCCCAGATGATTCAAGATTATATTGCTTCAGCTTCCTAGAGATATCTCCATGACACTCTTAGTTATTGGTTTTAGAGGTGCCGTCATCTCCTTATGCTTCTCACTCACCATTGTTGGACGTTAGTGCCTCTAATCATATAACTTGGGTGGGGTCAAATTTTTTATTATACATGTCCTTTTGAATCTTGTTTTCTTGCTTTGTTAGCAAATAATTTATGATCTTTAGGGCATTGTAGAATGGTAAGACTTATTCAAATAAATTCGACTCTATGTTTAAATACTTCTGCCTTGACTGCTGCAATTAGCCTACGTGTGTTAGGATGAAGCTCTACCCTCTACTCCTATGGTACTCTCTTTCAACTTGATGTGTGTTCCTATTTCTTGTATTGAAGTTTTTTTTTTTATACAAGTATTGGAAAAAATAGAAAGTTACACCTTTTTAGTGAGTAGCGTACATGTCAATTGAATAGTTGGGTGGGGTGGGTCCGATTTCTACGTAGACCACTTCAATATTCATTTAGTCATTGTTGCATAGATAAACAAGGGAGATAGAAAATGGGGTAAGAAGCAAGTGAAAAAAATAGAAAAAAGGAGAGTTGAGACTAGCTCAAGGACTAAACAAGAATTTTAGGAAAAAAATCTCTTTTCCCTTTTTGAACTCCCTACTTATAACAGAGATGTCACATCATTTGATCATGATCCTTGTCAAGGGGAGAGCTCTAGTTTTAGTGTTTTCACGTCTCAAAGAAGTTATGTCCTTAATGACCATTATATTGATAGAAGTGTTACATATGGAAGGACAATCCAATGGTGTAAGGCATGGTATAAAGTGAAGATTGGTTGTTCACAACATTGTTGTGGGACCTGTTCGCTATTGGAAAAGTGTCATGCCTGGTCACTTGTGGTAGAGTTGATGACATGGGGGGTCGATGAAGGCGATATGAAATTTTTTGCTGAAACTCAAATTGATCTAGAATGTAAAGTGATGTGAGATAGCCGTTTTGCAACTGCATCCCTAGAATAACATATTTCACCAAAATATCACCCTTCCGCAAACATATGATCAATTAGGTTCTTCCATAATAAATATCCAATATAGACCCTTGAGAGTTTGAATAAACTATCTAACCCATGGCATGTATGTAATCATTGGTTCCCTTAGTTGATTAGTTAAATATTGAAAAACTCTTAGTTAGGTATAATATATCTCAAGTATACATTGTCGTATAAATAATAATTACTTTATCTTAGCATAATCTTTCAAAAACTTCTAAAAAAATAAGATATGCAGAATTTTTGGATGTTTAACAATTGTCCTCCAATTTTGGATATTCTTCTATTTGCGTGGATTCTTTGTTGGAAACTTACCATTACTAAAGCAGATAATTGTTTATGCAATATACATGAGGTAAAATTGAGAGAATAATGTTAATCTGATTAATTAGCCCTAATTAGGCTTTAAATGTATTACATAATCTAAGTAGAGGAAAAGACGGAAAATAACACATATAGACTTATTTTAATACTCTCCCTCAAGTTGGTGCGTGGATATCAACGCCCAACTAGGACAGGACACCTTCAAAGGTGATTTTACTAACACCTTTAGTAAGAACATCGGCGAGTAGTTGAGATGTAGGAACAAAGGGAATACAAATCTGTTTAGAAATAATCTTTTCTCTAATGAAATGATGATCAACTTCGATATGATTAGTTCTGTCATGCTGAACCGGATTTGCCGCTATGTTAATAGCTGATTTATTATCGCAATATAGTAAGAATGGGACTGGCACAGGAAGACACAGGTCAGCTAATAAGATCTTGAGCCACAACAACTCACACACTCCAAGTGCCATAGTTCTGTATTCTGATTCAGCACTCGACCGAGAAACCACATCTTGTTTCTTACTGTGCCAAGTTACTAAGTTACCGCCAACTTTAGTACAGTACCCAGAAGTAGAATGTCTATCAGTCACTAAACCAGCATAATCTGCATCTGTCCATGCCTCAACACGAAAATGGTCATGATTACTGAACAAAATACCTCGACCAGGACATCCCTTAAGATATTTAAGAATACAATAGACTGCAGTAAGATGAGATGTTTGAGGTGAGTGCATAAACTGACTTACAATGCTAACTGCATAAGCAATGTTTGGGTGAGTCATAGACAAATAGATCAATTTCCCCACAAGTTGCTGATACTGCCTAATATCTGACACATTCCCCCTCAGAATCAGCCAACCTGTGATTCTGCTCAATAGGAGTATCAGCGGGACGAGAACCAAGCTGACCTGAGTCACTGAGTAAATCAAGGACATACTTTCGCTGAGAAATAAATATACCGGACTGGGACCGCGCAACCTCAATACCCATAAAATAACGAAGAGGCCCAAGGTCCTTAATTTCAAATTGACGGCCTAAGTAAGTTTTTACCTCAAAAATACTATCAACATCATCTCCAGTAAGAACAATATCATCAACATAAACAATCAGAGCAACATTTTGACCCAGGGAGAGACACAAGAAAAGGGAGTGATTAGCAGAACTCTGATGGAAGCCAAATTGATGTATGGCCTTAGTAAAGCGCTCAGACCATGTGCGAGGAGATTGCTTCAAGCCATAAAGAGAACGGCGAAGACGACAAACATGTTTAGGAGAAGCAGATGTAAGAAACTTAGGAGGTTGAACCATATAAACCTCTTCCTGGAGATCACCATTGAGAAACACATTCTTGACATCTAACTGATAGAGAGGCCAGCCTCTGATAGCAGCAATAGAAAGAAAAATGCGAATGGTGGTCATTTTGGCAATCGGAGCAAATGTCTTCTGATAATCAATCCCATAAGTCTGAGCATAACCTTTGGCACCAGACGGGCCTTATAATAACTAATAGAACCATCCGGATTATGTTTAAGTGTGAAAACCCAACGATATCTCACAGCTTTCGTTCCAGGAGGGAGAGGAACAAGTTCCCAAGTTTGAGTCTTTTCAAGAGCATTTAACTCATCAACATAGCTGCTCGCCACTCAGGATGGGCAATAGCATCTGTAATAATAGTTGGAAGAGAAACAACGGAAACAGAGGCAAAAAAACTCCGATAGGAGGGTGAGAATGCAGAATAAGAAACATAATTAGAAATAGGATAAGTACAAGTGCGCTTACCCTTACAAGTGGTAATAGGTCGATCATTACAGGGAACAGAAGGAGGCGGATCTGGAGGCACGGAGGTGAGCTGGTTTGACATAGAAGTGATGGTAGTATCGCGTGGACGCCGAAAGTAAACCTGCAGAGGAGGAGGTGACGAACTGACAGGGGGTGGAGAAGGAACTGGTAAGGGAAGAGGAAAGGAAACAGGAATGGGATCATCCGGGGAGTCTAGGGGAAACCACTCAGATTGAGTGCCAACGGACCCATTGTAGTATGGGGTATGCTTAAAGAAGGAAACATCCTGAGAAATAAACCGCCATCATGAAGGAGGATGGTAACACCGGTAGCCTTTCTGGGTAGAGGAATAACCCAAAAAAATACATTTTACAGCCTTAGGGTTAAGTTTAGACGAGTTTAGTCAAGAATTTGAACAAAACATACGCACCCAAACACACGTGGAGAAAGAGGAAACAGAGGACGATTTTGATAGAGCTGAGAAAGGGGCGTGGCAAACTGAAGAACTCGGGAGGGGGTTCGATTAATAAGGTAAACAACAGTAATAACGGCATCGGCCTAATAAGATTGTGGCACGTTCATACCAATAGAGATAGCACGAGTTAACTCTAAAATATGACGATTTTTCCTTTCTGAACGACCATTCTGCTGAGGGGTCTTAACATTGGACATTTGATGCTCAATGCTAGAATCTAAACAAAGTTTTAATACCTCACTATAGGTATACTTAGTACCATGATCAGAACGGAAGGTCTTGGTGGTACGATCAAACTGGGTATGAACCATAGTAAGAAATTGCTTAAAGATCCCACAAACTTCACTCATGTGTCTCATAAGATAGACTTAAGTGGTACGATTGTGGTCATCAATGAATAAGACAAAATAACAAAAACCAAGAGTGGATGGGACTGGGGAAGGACCCCACACATCAGAATGAATTAGGTCAAATATAGTAGGTGTAGTAGTATGCATACTAACAGGATAGGAGGAACACACATGTTTAGCTAATTGGCAAGTTTCATAAGAAAAATCAAGTACATTGTTATTATTAATTAAAGTAGGGAACATGTGTTTCAAATATCAAAAAGAAATGTGGCCTAATCGTAAGTGCCAACGCATTACAAGGTCTTATTGGATTGACTACTACTAATCTGGGAAGCAGAATGGGTGCTAAGTAAACTAGGAACATCCAAGAGATAGTCCATTCACTTCACGTCCAGTGTCAATCGTCCACTTCGACCCCAGATATTGAAAAACACAATGAGAGGGATAAAAAATTACACTGCAATTCAAGTTTTTGGTAATGCTACTAACAGATATAAAATTAGTAATAAGTTGAGGAACATGCAGTGTGTTAGTCAAGGATAACAAAAATGTAACAGGAAAATGACCTTGACCAACTATAGAGGACAAAGAATCATCAGCAAGGCCAACCTTGCGATGACCAGAACAAACACTATAAGTTTTGAATAGGGAGGACGTACCGGTCATGTTATCGGAGGCACCAGAATCAATGATCCATGGTGAGGAAGTGGTGGAAACACTGTATGTAGATGCAAAAGTACCTGAGTGAGCGAATGTAAAGACCGGTTGAGATGAAGTCTCCATTTGATTGAAGAATTTCCTGAACTTGTTAAGCTCAGCCTGGGATAGAGATACCAAATCTGATGAGGATGTAGTAGCTGAAGGAGGTACTGTATCAGTAGTCGATTGAGAAACTACATGAGCTGAAGATCGTTGAGACTGTTGACGTTGCTGGTTAGGACGACCATGAAGTGCATAACATCGAGCCTTCACAACCCCCCAGTGCCACCCTCATATAACTCTTACGATGATCGAAATAAAAAAAATATTTACCTGCTGTGATTTCCAAGACTTATAATAGCAATTTGTTGTGTTTTACAGGGTTCAAACAACCACTTATTAGCTTCGTACGAGGTAGAGCATCCACCCACTGGTGTTGCCTGCTAAGAACCTGTCGTTTACTGTGATCGCAGGAGTTGAAAAAACAAATTTTGGGTGTCGTAGGGCTCCGACAAAGCCACTTTGGGTGTCGCAATTCTTAAACATCACTGCTGTGAATATAACCTGATTGCAGGCTCTGAACAGATGTTAACTCCCTATCGCATGATGTGATTAGGGTGTATCCTAATGGAGAACCCCTGTAGGGGTGATATGAATGGATGACGAGAAGTTTAGGGTTGTTATAACGAAGTAGATCGATGGAGTTTGTCGCAGAAGCAGGAGTTCGATGGAGGTAGAGAAAGAGGCTCTAATACCAAGTTAAAATTGAGAAAATAATGTTAATTTTATTAATTAGCCCTAATTAGGCTTTAAATGTATTACATAATCTAAGTAGAGGAAAACACGGAAAGGGACACATATAGACTTATTTTAACATGTTTTATCAATCAACCTTTTTGGGACCTACTTAAGTTCAATCATAGCAACCAAATAAGTACTAGCAATAAATAAGTTCCTTAGGCTTAAGAATTTATTGATCTAAGTTTGTTGATGAGATGCTCTCTATCTGATAGTAGATTTCAACAAGAGGCTTCTCAATTGCAATCAACCAGTGTTCAATTAAGCACCCATGTGTTAAATGTGTAATCACCACCATGGTAGCTTGAGAATTAGCTACCTTTCATCTAAAGAGAACATATTGTAGATGGTGCAAAATGAATCCTAAGGGCATTTAAGTCATCTTAATTAATCTATAACAAAGGACTAAGGTCAAGGGGGCTTTCCATCAATTTTGTCGATAAATAATAATTTAGGGCAACAAAGAAGGGGTTAGAACCCTAATTGGGCTATCTCTCATCTTTTTTCTCTTGGAGGGAACCTTTCCTCTTGATGGGGGGCTCCCCATTTGATTTGAGGGGCCACCATCTTCCCTCCTATGATGATATTCATCATTAACATCATCTAAGACCTTATCCACCATTTACCCCTTCTACATTTGGTGACCCCATTGGGGAGAAGATAAATGACAGATTCTGATAATAATTCTAGATAATAAAATTGATCAGATGATCTGTAGCTATGGAACAAAATTTTTGGCCTTGTCGACGGCATTGAAGAGATTTATGTCAAATTTCACTCACGAGCAACGATCTTCTCTCTCTCCCTCTTGCACAGAACAATCGATGAAATAGAAAAATGATTGCTAGCCGAAACCCTATTCAATCTCTGCAAACAAAATCATCTAGATGCTTTTGGACCATCGAAGCACACCTGTTGGTTTGTCATTATAGCCCTCAATAGAGTCTGAACTTGGTCTACGAGTGCCTCAGACAATGATTCAGCCGAGTTGAGCTCCACTGATATAGTGTTTAGGTAACCCATGCTGAGATTTGATAATTGGAGACAAGCGTTGATCATGAGAAAGAAACTTGTTGAATAGGTGAGCCATTTTTTCTGGCTTGTTTCTGGCACTTTATGATAGAAAATCTGTTGTAATCGTAATGATTAGATGGTGAGGAACAAAAGGTTGAGATGATAGAACGATAGAGTTTTGGGTAGAGAGTGGATTTGCATGTTTCGGATGGTGAAGGTGATGTAGATGTAACAGATAATGATATAGTTGTGGGTTTGGTAAGAGATGAGAATGATAGATGGTACATCTGTGATTTTCTTTCGAAAGCAGTTAACCTGCGATGATTCCTACATCCGGTCTCATTTATCTCAATCGACTTCAAGAATCTGCCCTTTTAATGTTTGCTCAATTATCTCAGTTTATTGGAGAAAGACAAATTCATCCAATTTTGATGTTCAAATCGTAGTATTGGGGCAGCTGTTAATTTAATACAGTGTTTGTCCAGTCCTTCGGATCATGATCGGTTCCAAAATCTTTTTTACCATTGATGATGTAAACTTTGTTCGAGGCGTTGAATTGTGGTCAAGAGGTGACTGCACAAGAAGCGTTGGAGTTGTTGATTGAGTTGGCAGGAACATAGCTGAAGTTCTTTAGACAATTGGTTGATGTGATTGGGTTGATGTTACTGATTGTTGAGGCAATATCTCTAGAAGAGGGTTTGCACGCAACCTATTTGATGAGATGCTGAAGAGAGATGTCTTTTCTTGGAGTTGCACTATTTCCAGCAATGCGCAAAACAATCGTGGTAGCCAATGCTCTGGTAACAATCTATGCAAAGTGCTGAGGCGTGCATTTTAATGGATGCCCATGAGAGACCTAGGGCCTGTGTGGATTGACTTTTCTAAGTACTTCTGACTTTTGCAGGGAGTCAGAAGCACTTTAAAGGTGTTTGGATAAATTACTCCTAGAAAGAACTACTTTACTGTGGAGTCATTTTAGTGCTTTTTTACGGAGTACCGATGGTGCTACTTCTCTAAACTACTCTTGCGCGGAGCCACAAAATATTGTCAAAATGACGAGATTAGGACAAGTATGCTCCTTATAAATTTCAAAAATTACAAATCTACCCTCAAAAAAGCAATTGAAATAATATTATATTACTATCCATTGATATGGTGGTAGCCTTTTAGTGTAACATTTGGGACAAGTATACCCCTCATAAATTTTGAAAATTACAAGCATACCCTTAAAAATGCAATTGCAGTAATACTATATTACTATCCATTGATGTGGTGGTAGCTTTTTGGTATAGCATTTGGGACAAGTATGTCCATCATAAATTTTGAAAATTACAAGCATACCCTAAAAAATGCAATTAAATAATATTTTATTATTATCCATTGATGTGGTGGTAGTCTTTTAGTGTAGCATTTGAATTTGAATTTCTAACTCCCCAAATTGCTTACTCAATGATTTATCCATGAGCATTCCAACTATGGTTGAAATTTTCTTATTGGAAAATTGATGTGAACAATTACACACAAATTTACTATCCATTGATGTGGTGAAAGCTTCTTCATATTTTTAGTGGTTGTATATATTTGCTCACAATATTTTCTATTTATTTATAATTGTTGGGTGTTTATATTAGTTTTTATGGATAAAAACAATAATTTTTATTTCTTTTGAAGAATAATTTGTTGAGTTATAATGTTAATATTAGTAACTAATACTTATAAGGGCATTTTGATCATTTAAACAGAATTCAAAATAGTTTCCAAACACAAAACTCTATCAAAAGTACTTCTAACAGTACTTTTCAGAACCTGCATCCTAACACACAACAGTTATCCACTTACTCCAGACAGTACTTAAAAAAGTACTTATGAAAGTACTTATGTTCTAAATACTTCTGGCTCATGTATCCACACGGGCCCCTAATATCTTGGATTTGGGGGACTCAAACAAATGCTGCACTTATGCCTAAATTCAATCTAGTGAGCCCTTCTTAAGTGAAGAGCATGGATTTATATCAAATTCAAGTTCCAAAATGAGTCTAATACTCCTATTTTTGGTGGGCTTGCTTTTAATTGTTGTCAAAGAAGGCGGCATAGCTACGAAATTTAGTTCTCGATTTATAGTCGTCAGGCCCCAATGCCTCTTTGACTTACAGTCGCCAAGCCCTAGTGCCTTGACTTTGTTAGGCCCCAGCGCCTCGAATTATGGTCTCCAAGCCCCAATGCCTCTTTTAACTTACAGTCGCAGGCCTCAGCGTCTTGACTTTCAATTGCCTTGGCTTGTAGTTGCCAGGCCTCAACGCGATTTTGCCTTCAGATTCTACCATCCTAGTGGGTCTCACTGCACTAGTGTGATGTTTTACTCGTGCGATGTTTCATATCCTCTCAAGTGGTTGTCTTTTACTTCATCTGCTTGTGTGTCACCACGATTTGCACCAAGAATTGCCTGTCGTAGAGATCGTCACAACCTCTACGCCATGCAAGAAGCTCAATGTAGATGGTGCAAAATGAATCCTAAGGGCATTTAAGTCATCTTAATTAATCTGTAACAAATAACTAGGGTCAAGGGGGCTTTCCATCGATTTTGTCTATAAATAATTATTTAGGACAACAAAGGAGGTTGGAACCCTATTTTGGGCTCTCTCTCATTTTTTCTCTTGGAGGGAACCTTTTCTTTTGCAGGGGGGCTTCACCTTTGATATGAGGAGTCACCATCTTCCCTCCTATGATGATCATCATCATTAACATCATCTAAGACCTTATCCACCATTTACCCCTTCTATACGTACTAAAACTATTTCAACCATATAAATAGAGGCACAACTTCATCCATAGCTATGACATAGTAGGTATAAGGAACCAGTAAGTGAATTCTCTCATGTCTAGTGTTATCTTGGTACTTCTACTTTTGAATTTTTGTTAAGTCGATGCTAGTTGGCACTTAGACACTCCTCATCATGGGAAGACACATCTAGAATTGTACAAAAAAAAAAAAATCAAATGATATCATTAAAGTGTGCCTCATTTCAACATCATAAAATGAAGTGTCTTTTTTGGAAAAACTGTGTAAAATCATGTAAAGCATCACAAATGCTTTGGGTCCTTAATAAGTACTTGCATGATATCAAATAAATTAAGTTAGGTGTTGGCAATAAATTCAACTTTTCGTGTTTTCTTCAAGTAGGTTCTTTAATCATATCTTTAAGATTTCCATGTTATTTTGTTTCATTAATACATGTTTCATATCTAGCATATCAAAAAGTTGTATCTTATTATTTTGTTTTCTTCTATTATTATTATTATTTTCCTAAGTATGTTTTCTTCGATTATGATTTCTTTATTTTTAAAGGAATGTGAGCACAATCACTAAAATATTGTTTGGATATTCAATTGATTTTTATTTTTTGTATGGTCATGCTTTCATATTCGAATTTCAAAAGTTGGTGTGTTGAACTCAGGTCAACACCTTGACACTTGGCACCTGTGCCACATGCCTAGGTAACTCTACTCGGGTCAGCCTGAAGCGAATATCGTATGTTTATGCCCACTCATGTTATTCCTAGCTTGAATCTTATCAGTGTAGAATGGTTGACTTAATTATATTATTTTATTCCTTCTTTCCCAAAGGATCTATATTCCTAGGATATAGGATAGCTTGGTCATTCCCAATGAGTAAGCTATCAACATATTAGACCAACTATACAACTGCTCCCCCACTGTCTTTCTTACTATACAAAATTCCTTAAGACTCTTTGGAAATTGTGGTGATTATTTATCACTCAACCCTCAAGATTCGTACTGATATGGATTTTCTTCTTCAATTTAGCTCTAATAAGGCTTCTAAACACTTCATCATCTGCTCAAGACATCTGTGTGATCCCTATAAAAGTGTCTTTGACGATCAAATTAGAATAGTTGCTAAGTATAAAATAAGTAGAATAAATAAGTGACTTTTCAACCCTTTCACCTTCTTTGGAGCATGTATTTGTAGAGTTTTGAATGATGAATATGTCATAATCTAAGGATAAACCCATGTGATATTGCATGTATTTGTGTGTGAAATCATTAAATGCTATATTGATTTCTCTAGTTGAAAAGGTCTTTTTGAATGGCTTGTTTGATAAGATTGTGCGTTTATCAAGAATGCTACAAATGCTTGATAAGATGTTTATTTTGATATAATTGAAAAAGCACAATGAGGTGTCAGAGATTTGTCTTGTGTGGTAAGTAGTTTTTATCATGAGTTATTTATATCTTGTTATTGAATCAAATCTTTTTGCTATTGTTTTATTTTTGAGCTTATTCTTCTTTCTAAGATTATAAGATTGATTTTCCTAATATAGAGCTTATTTTCTTTTCTTAAGTTATTTAAAAACATTTAAGTTACTATTTCGGTTTTTCTGTTTACTGGGGTATTCTTTATGTTGCAAATAATTCTCCATTAAGGAATGCAATTTAACATCTATTTTCCATATCTCCTAATCATGGTATACAACTATGACTAACAAAATTTGAAAGTATTTAAGTATAGCTACTTGTGAAAATGTTTCCTCATAGTCAACTCCTTGAATTTGAGTATATTCTTGCACAATAAGTCTTCCTTTTAAAGTTCTATTTTGCTATTGATGCATTTTTTTTCCTTTTATAAACCCACTTCATCTTATGTGTTTAAAGCCATACGGTAGGTTATTAAAGTCCAGATGCCATTGTCATTCACAATTTCACATAGAATCCATATCAGCATGGATGTTTTGATTCCAATGAGATGCATCCACATTCAAAGGGTCACGTCCTTGTTTTCAAGGAGTACTTGAAAACCTTCATCATTTAGTGAATAATGTTGAAGTCTTTCAGAAGGCCTTAAAATCTTCTCATAGCATCTCAATGGAACTTTGCCTAAAGAATTTTATTATTAGAAGAAAAAAATTATTGTTTGGGGACTTGGATTGTTCTCATGAGATCAATTGAATTATTGAGAACACTGTCTCCAAAAGCTAATGATTTCTTATGAAGATACATTGCTTTGTTTTGGAATTGAAGGAATATACATTCGTCTATTTGGGGTATCCTACAAACACATGTCTTTCTATTCTAGGTTACAATTTATTGGGTAGTAACTTGCGAGCATGCATAGGAGAACCCCATATCCAATTGTTGTAAACTAGGTCTAGGTCCAGTCCACAACTAATACGGAGTTACTAGTACGGATTTAGAAGGAACCCTGCTTAGAATGTAAATGGCGGTGTTTAATGCATATCCACATAAGAAGGCAGGAGCCAAAAAACATTGGATGGACCATACCCAACAAAGATTCAGAGACATCGTTTTATTGTGGTTTACTAGGAGCATCCATTCAGTGACAATCCAATTTTGTTTCAGATAATTCAAGAATTCGTTTGAAAGGTATTCACTACCTCAATTTCATCAAAGGTAACTATGGTGGGACATTTGGGGAGGGAGAACAGATTTTTAGATTTGAATCTTGAGTTGAGTTCTTTCCATGTGACATACGTAGTCAATGAGTGATTGTAGTACTCCTCCACATTTCGGGTTGATTGGATTCCCGATAGATTTGTGTGGATCCTCAATTTTGTTAGGTTGAGTCTCCCAAGAAAATTTCGGTGGAATCATTTCTCAAGTCATTCTTCTATCCCTTACTTTCCTTTTCCTTTTTTATTGTAATAGATCTCCGGATCTCTATCTTGGAACTGACGTTTGTTTATCAATAGAATTTTGATTCTATTTGTGTATTTGGCTTCAATTCTACCTTACGCTTCATCAATTTATTGGTGTGTTGGTTGATTTTTAGTTGCTTTGTGACAGTGGTGGTTGCTCCATAGGTCTCCTCGACCTCCAACTGATTTTGCCCTTTGATGCGGCATTGCTTATAATAAAATAAAAATCCCATGATATTTCTATGGTTTCTCATGTAGCTGGGTAGGTATTCATCATATTGTCCCGTTCTTGACCCCAATTTGCAAACCCAACCACATATTTTAGGTAATTGATATATGTATCTGACCCCGTTCATTTATAACTCTTGTCCTTATTGACTTGACCACATATTTTATTCTCTCTTGAATATGCAGGTGGAGGGGATCCAAGTTCACACAAACTCATGGTTGTGCATATTGGGTGATTTTGCCTGCGGGATGTAATTCATTTTTATTCTTCATCTTTTCATTCTTTTATTCCAATGCCAATCCCAGTTTTCTTTTAGTAAATGTGATTTGGGCCTGTAAAACAATACTTGAAATCCTGTATCATCAACACAAGCTGAGGTACAGCGAGGTGCCTTAGAGGAAGGCGTCACAATGTTAATGAGGCACACATGTATGTGTCTTAAGTGAGCATTGTAAAGTCTCAAGAAACATCAAGCGTGAGCCTCGGTGTAATGTCAAAATGAAAGGGTTTTGGTGGCTAGATGTAACATAATAAATTAGGATACATACACCAAATAAAATCTAATGGTTGAGATTTATCCCCAAGATAAGTATCTCCGAGATGTGTGTTATGGGGATCTGTATAAATCTCAGCTGTTGGATTCCATTAGTCAATGGATCCCAACCCACATATATATCCTATTTAAAAGAAAAAAACCAATGTGCAACTGAGCAAGGGTGTACATACGAATTCCTTAGTTAACTAGTATTGTTATTGTCTTTACTCTTTAAAAGAATTTATACTATTTGGATATTTATAGCATTTTCTTTTAATTCCAGATCTTGGTTCATCATTTTGGGGAATGGTTTTAACACTCGCATCCACGAATCTTGTCACTGCAAGAATTGCTGCTGGATGCTTTGCTGTTGCTTTACTTATTGTACTCTTTGTTGCTAAAAATGTAAGTAGTTATTTGTATGAAAGTGCGAATGATATCTCCTAATAATGATGCATCTATCATTATTTTTATAATTTTTTTAAAAAAATGATCCATATCATTTGAAAATGCTCTTTTGTAATTATTATCTAGTCCTGAGTTTGAACTTTGTATATTTCTTCGTTAACACTTTTTGTTTTTGTTTGGCTGCTTAAATAATCTTTATTTTATTGGTCAAACAGTGGATGCTTCGAGGACTTTGTATTGGTAAGCTTTCTGATTATTTTTACAGGTTTTTTCTTTAGTATTCATCTTCTGCCGTTAAACATGTAACGTTATTGAGATCAAACATTGAACTATGCAGGATTTATTATTTTCCTTGCTGTAATTTGGCTTCTACAGGAGAAAACAAGCATTCATATTCTTCGGTACATCATTCTATTTATTGGTATAGTTTTATCTACTTGTATTTTTCTTTGTTAAAACACAATAGGAATATGTGTTCTCTCCTATTTAGCAGAAAAGTGTTGCTTATACCTGTTTTGGCAAATTGCAGGTGTAATGAACAGCTTGTTTTCAGTTTACGGTATGACATTCAACTAAGACAACTTATATATCTATATATTGGAAGTTAACCAATCAATCAACCTTAGGCCTTGTTTGGGGCATTCATTCCATGGAATCACTTCTATAATGATTGCGATAACAGGATGAATTGTTTGGTGACAGTATTTATGGAAGTGTTGTTCGGAATCTAGAAGTGCTTCCAGAAGTTTGTGGGGGCATTTGTGAAAACAGCTTCCATGGACATTTCAATCTTCACTTGAGATTTTTTATCATTAGCTTAAAATCCTAAAACCATTTAGGGGATATTTTGGTTATTAATTTAAATAATATGGACATTTGCAACCTCCCCCAAAAAAAAAAAAAAAAAAAAAAAATTGCTTTTGGCTTCTGGATTATGCTTGGAAATTTGGAGCAAAATCATACCAAATAATAATTTGATGAAAATGAGGAATCTGGCCCCCTTAATCGTTTCCAAATCTTACTTTAGTAAACTGAAATTCATAGCAACTCATGTAGTTTCAAATGTTTCCCGATATGATATGACATGCATGTACCATTGCAGATATTTACGATGACCTAATATCTCGAAGAGTCAACTCTAGTGATGCTGAGAAGTTTGCAGAAGTGTGTCCTTGCCCTTGTAATGGGGTTGCATGGGGAGTCATTTGGTATGGGCATGACTTATTGTTTGTTCTATTAAATTGTGGAAATTTTTACAATACCATATTTGTATTATGTAGCTTCTTCACTCCTGATTATAACAATTCTCAAATATTTCAGGGGATTGATCTCATTTTTGTTTCTCAGTGGAGCCGTGTACCTTGGGATGGTCATCTTGTCTTGAGGTAGACTTCACTCCTATGATCGATTATTATTCAACTTCGCATACTGGGTTTCTCCCAATGTTTCTTGCCACCTTAGTCGAATAATATATTTATGTCTTAATTTTTAGATGCCTATATATCTATATATAAGGGTCAGGTTCCGTGTACACACATATCTACTCATATATCTACAATGTGTTTTGTCCTAGTAGCTAAAAGTTTTGGATTGAGCTGATTTTTGGTGAGGATGATCTCTATGATGAGGAGATCATCCTCACCAAAAATCAGCTCAATCTGAAATTTTAAACCTTGTCAAAAGTGATTTACAAAAAATGGACGGCCCACGATTCTTCAACTCATAAATATACGGTTAGAAGTTTTAGAATTAGCTGACTTTTGGTGGGGATGATCTCCTCGTCATAGAGATCATTCTCACCAAAAATCAGCTCAATCAGAAACTCCCACATAGGACAAAACATGTTGTAGATATATGAGTAGATATGTGTGTACACGGATCCTAATCCTATATATATATCTATATATATATATATATATATATATATATATACAGATATATATATTTTTTTTCTAGTAGTGTAAGAGAAGGAGAATCAATTCAAACCCAGTTATTCAATCAATAAATATAAATAGTACAAATGAAAACTTGGTACACTTGAGACTAGTTCATTGAACCTATCAGTTAGGCATGTTTATTTTTCAATTGTTCAAAACTACAATATGACATTGAACCAAGAAAATAAACAAAAAATTATTGTGAATCAATAGTTAGAATCTAGCATGAAAATTTCACACCTAGTATATATTTATGCCTCTTAAGCCAGATTACATTGGTGCTTTTTGTAGATAATGAGTGTAAACATATGCACCCTTATTAAAAACATAAATAAAAACTATTCTACTAAAAAAACAAGGTAATTGTGTTGGTGTCTGACATGGGTGCGAAATGTTACATTTCAAACCCCCATCATCTTGACAACCAACAAGCCTTTACAGTTGATTACATACATATATAAATAAGTTATAAATTAAAATCATATAAAAATATGAGATTATTAGGAAACAAAATATTTTAATAAATTTTTTTTTTTGGTAATGTGTTAGCTTGTCTGAAATATGGGCACGACATTGTGTCAGACACCACAAAATTTGGGCATTCTTGTTACATTGGCTCTTCTTCCCTGAAGTACCCAAATGATACAAATATCAATTAAAATCCCCTCCCTCAAGTTGGCAAACAAGAGTACACAAGTCCTTATCCTGAATATACTCTCTTGTAATTTGTGATCCATGTGGAACTCTTAGGGATATACATTGCTTTCTTTTTCTTTTTATGCCATGATTGGTTCAGGTCAATTTGCTTGATAAACGTAATGATGAACAAAATATTGCACTGTGACAACAATTAACTCAATAGCAACTTTTATCTGAATTAGATTCCTAATCTCTAACCTCATTTGTTCAGGTGCAAGAATATTGATTTGGAATCTTGGTCTTCCAAATGGGGTTGATGCTCCATATTTTTTTTTATCTTCTATTATTACTTTGTACATTACCTATGGATATCATCTCATTTTGGTCGGAAAGAATTATTGTATTGTGCTAAACGCCTATGGCACCATTCTTTTTAAACCATTTTTCTTACATGTGGTTCACATCTCTTGATTGATTACTAATTCCTTGCAGAACAACTTGTGTGTAAAATGTGATCAAAGGGTACAACATTATGGATGATAGGCCTCGTATTCATCAAAATTGTCCATGATCTTAGGGGAGCTAATGGGCTCACCCTGTATCTTCCTTAGAATTGCTAAAATACCCTCATTCAACCTCTTGCCCAAAACCTTGATTTTATCCTTAAACCCTTAGGTTTTGATGGTGTTCCTATGTTTTCTGCATAATTTAATTAGTTGCTCAATTTCTCGAATAATTCCATCTTCTACATTAATTTTGCCTTAGATAACTTTTTACCCTATATATTATTAAGAAGAGGTTGAATGAGGGAAACAAAGATACCCAGCAGCAAGAGATTGAAGATGGGGGTATTTCTATTATTTTTCTATTCAAGGGATAAGTCATCAGTTTCAAAACGCAGAGTTGATGGTGAGGGTATTTTGGTCATTTCGATTCCAATGAGATGCAGTCACATTCAATGTGGCTTCCTAAAAAGCCAAAGGGTCACGTCCTCATTTTCAAGGATAACTTGAAAACCTTCATTGTTTAGTGAATAATGTTGAAGTCTTTCAAAAGGCCTTAAAATCTTCTCTTATCTCAATGGAACTTTGCCTAAAGAATTTTTATTACTAGAAGAAAAAAATTATTGTTTGGGGACTTGGATTGCTCTCATGAGATCAATTGAATTATCTAGAACACTGTCTCTAAAAGCTAATGATTTCTTATGAAGATTCATTGTTTTATTTTGGAATTGAAGGAATATACATTTGTCTATTTGGGGTATCTTGTAAACACATCTTTCTAGTTTAGATTATAACTTATCGGGCAGTGTTAACACCTTATTTTCGCACTTGTCTAATTAATCAACTCGTCAACCCGATTGTGATGGTTCCCAATGATAGATGAATATTATAATATTTTTATTTGTTATTAGATATATTTTCAAAATTCGGATGAGATCTTTTAAAAAAGTAAATTTTAGAAATCACGTTACGTTAGGAAAATATAACCTAAAAAACATAGAAATCATCATTTTTAAGATAAAAAAGAAGTTTTACTAGAAAAATTATAAAAAAAGATTAAATTACCAAAATATTCTTGACATCAAAACATCTTTAAACTTACATTACACATAAAAATACTTTTAAACACATAAAATAACAAATTAAAATCAAATAAATTGTTTCACTAATTTTCACAAAATTCGATAAAATTATGAAAATATCCTTATAGGGTCCACAATCATTTCACGTCAAAATTCATAAGAGACAAATCGATACTCTCATTGAATTTCTTATGAAAAATTGATTTCAAAATATTCTAAAACATTGAAAAACAACCTCTCAATACAAAAATCCTCTTTGAGGGTAAAATGGTAATTTTTTAAATTCTAAAAAAAGAAAAATATAAAACTGACAATTAAAAGATTAATTAACGTAAAGTGAAGTTTTAATAAATCAAATTAAAATTATTGAACAAATAAAATCAATTAATTAAGCTCATTGGTCAAATTTTAAGTGGTGGTTCATTTATTTAAGTGGGGTCAATATGATATTTAATAAAGAACCCTCCCTTAGGGGTCCCGAAGAATTAAAAATATAATTTAATAAAAAACCCTCCATTGGGGTTTCTCTAAAAACTTAAAAAACTATCATTTCTACATAAGTCCAAATTCAAAATTCAAATAAAATCTAATTGAAACAACTTAACTTTATCTCTAAGAGATCTAATCCTAAACCCTAATATCTCATAAGCTTTTTAAAAAGGAACCTCCATCACTTAAATTCGTAGGTCAGGAAAAACTAACAAAGAAAAATCAAAAACTCTTTCAAGACTTTTCAAAATCCTAAATTTGAAGTCTTAAGTTCATACCTAACATCCAAACCCTATTTTTTCACTTAAAAATATTAAAAAAAGTCAAAATATTTAAATCTAAGAAAAGAAAATCTCATCTCGAAGATCAAAGTAGATTTAATGACGGAAACAAAAGTGAGAAGATTTACACAAGGAACGCCTCCACCAGTTTCTGAGGGAATCGACCGTCGCAATCACTCAAGTAAAGAAGTCAATTTTTTATTTTAAATTTGTAGACACCCCAATTTGAATGGGCCCCCACTCGAATGGGCCCAAAAAGCCTAATTCATTGAAATGCAATATTTTGATCTATCCGAGATCCTTAAGACTCCCTAAAAATTTCACCCTGCCTACCTTTCACCGCTTCACACTCAAAATTGAATTACCCTAAACCCGTTCAAAGCCCACGAACCCTCCACTCACAAAAATACATTTCTCACCCCCATTCAATTTAACCTAAACTTAATCCCATACCACCTAAATCCTAAAACACACCAACCATTAAAACCCATCCTAAAATGAACCATAACCTATTCCAATAACGTATAGCCTTCACAAAACCCCAAGCCCAATACATTAAAGCCCATAAGCCATTATCCATATCAAATCCACATTCATAACCCATAATCTTAACTCACAAATCACTATCCACATCAACCAATCACCCTTTGATCATCAATAGGGACACATGTCATCATTCCCTCTCACCTCTCTCATCCTACCTATCCCCATCATCTTTCTCTAACAATCCATCTACCCACATTACCTCTTTCAAAAAATCATCTCAACCCATACCCTTCCCTAACCTATCACATCATCCCTTCTCTAAACAAATCACCTATCCCCATCTCAACCCATACCCTTCTTTAACATACGCTTATCATCACTTAAAAACTCATTTCTACAAATCAAACTTACACCTCTCATCACCAATCTAACACTCATTTTCTCCAATCAACTCATCTAACCATCTCACCTCCCCATCCCTTTTGACATATGTCATCATATCCTTAACATTCCCAAAATCCAATCAACCAACCCCTTATACAACCCATTTTTCTAATCTAAACACCTCACCTCTTCAACCAATCTAACACTCTATCAACACATCAGTCCCTTATACTCCCATTTTCTTAAACCAAATACCCATCATCTTACCTTACCAAACACTCTACCTAAATGGATTGGGTAGGATCCAAACCATTTGGATCAAAACAATGTCTATTTACCCTTATTACAGAACTACCCTCATCCCAATTCTAAATTTCATACCCTCACCTTCAAAAGCTATGTTATTATCTACTCTTCCAATACTTCACCCTATTATATCCCTAAACTATCCTCTCAACACCTATAAATACCCCCCTCATCTCCCAAATCAAACACCCAAGTCTTACAATGAAAAAATCCTCTGTCAACTCTCTTCTACTTTGCTCTCATTCTCTCACATTAATCTTCTAAAAAAATATATATAAAATCTAATATTCTACTAAGGACTTGAAGAAGAAGAAGAAGGAAGAAAAGAAGAGAATATCTTAAAGCTTCAAGGTAGGGTCAAAGGATACACCTCTTTCTCTCTCTTTCTACCCTCTTTTACTTTCCTTCTCATCTCTTTAATTTCTTTTTACAAAAAACTTAGGATGTGATGCTCCCCCTCCCCTATTTCTGGTAGATCGGACTTCGATTCGGTTGAAAGTATAGGGGTTGTAACCATTTTCAAAATAAAATCGTTTTAAATCATCAAATCATTTTGTGGCAACCGGTGTTTGGATCCTTCTCAACTCATGAGAATGGACTCACAATAATAGCCAATACTTAAAAAAAAAAAAAACAGATATAATTGTCAAGGTTAAGGTTTATAAGGATCATCCCCTTTAATGGGATGATCCTATAATCGAGCCAAAAATAAATCCCTACTTAGGGTACAAATTATCGACACGTGGCATTTTACTTTTATTTTGCATTTTTATCTAAATATGACCGAGTTAAGTAGAGGTTACCACCACTTGGTGGGGAGAAAATGGTGCCTAACACCTTCATTTTCTTCCAATTGAGCCGTTTACCTCGATATCAAGGTTAATGCCTTATCCATCGAGAGTCATTAAACGTCAAAAATGACAATTTGCCAAAAATGTACATTGGGTGACCATTCACACCCTTTTACAAATATGAATAGTGGCGACTCCAAACCTTAGAGGAAGTGGCACTCGTAATCGAGAATCACGCATGTACAAAATTTTAGGTCGTTTTTTCTGCAATATAAATTTTTTGAGAAAAGTAAAGACCGACATTTGTTGGGCGGGATTGGTGCCTAACACCTTCCAATCCCATAACGTGATCCCCGAACCTATTTTTTTTTTCGTGATTCAGTACCGTTTATTTTTTTAGAGTCAATTTTTGATTCCTAAATCATAAAACTAGGTCGCGACTCCCAAAAAATAAAAGTTGATCCACTCTCAGATCGATGACGCTTTTAATGGCGATTCCGTTGGGGATAGTTTGAAGATCAAATTTGAAAACCTCAAAAATTGTTGCATTACAAAATTGGCCTTTTTTTGTTTAATTAATTTTTATTTTATTTTAGGGGCATGTTAGTAAAATATTTTGGTTAATTAGTTTTTTTTTTATATTATAATTATTATTATTTTGAGTTATTTTATATATTTTAGTTTGTCAGACTCTAATAATAATGAAAGATTCAAAGTGACACATGAAATGTGAAATAAGGATAGGGGGATCTATGGAGAGAAAGGGTAATAATTCGTAGGCTACTATGAAAAAAAGAATTTTTTTTTTGTTTTTTTCCTTTTAGAATTTTTTTTTGTTGTGCTTGGCAGCAGAAAAAAAAGAAATAAAAAAATCTCTCTCTCTCCTCAGATAACGACGATTTTGGAGATCAAAGCAGATGTAGAAGAATTATTTTTTAAAAAATTGAGTAAATAAATGGAAAGGTTGTAACTATGGGTTCAAAACCATTTTTATATCTTTTATCTTACATTCTCTCTGTTGGGAAAATACTACAAATATTATATTCATGGATTTAGGATTTGATCTTGAACAAAATATAATAATCAAATTGAAAAGCAATAAACATTAAAATACCTAGATTCATTTTTCCGATAATCCGTGAAGAACATTTTGATTTTGATTTGCGAAGAATATGTATACTACCCCCAACTCTGCCTACACCTTTAGTGATAGGAACCTCTATCTCAATAATAGAATAATCTGTGTGTAGAGAGGGAGGGATGACCACCTATTTATAAAAGAGGATACTAGATTTTCTACCTATCGTAGAATTCTAGTATTAGGTGAATACTACTTAAACTTTATTATGATGTTCACTAACCCATCATATTTGATGTTGGTAATCAATGCCAAACCACAAGCATGATTTTCAATTTTACCCTTAATGTTTTTAACCAATTACAATCCAATATTTATATAAAATTTGTATATGTGAAAGTGTCACAAAATAATTTTAATAATAAAAATAATAATAATAATTTCAACAATCTCCCACTTGACCTTCACATATACTTTTTGTTTAAAATGACTTTTTGGATTGTTACATTTTGAATAATCGAGTGCACTCTTTTGAAAAATAGTTGTTCAAAACAATTCAGATAATCTTTAACTGTCATCTTCATTTAAGGATACCACTAATAATGGATCATGGATGTAAAAAAGTACTCATTTGTCGGCCCTAAGACAGTTCCATAGTCTCAAAAGTAGTATCATCAATAAATTTAGGAGTTTACCTTTACGTGAACTTTCTTTGTGGTATTAGGACAATGTGCATTCCTTAATGTAGTATGTATGTACATTCCCTAGGTGTCTATTTTCATACTCATCGCATGTCATTCTGATACCTTACTAGCAACCAGCTATGTGATATTCCATCACCTTTCTTTCTAGAATGAAGACTTCATCAACGTGATGTCAAATCTCGTCTAGTCCAAGTATTTTTAAAACTTTACGAGTACGTCTACTCACAGGTAAAGATAACATATGTACACAATAATGCATAAATAATGACTAGTCATAGTCAATTTTTTTAAGCAGTAATAAATAGTTTATCAAGAGTATAAATAAATCAAAACAAGTATAAAAGTGAAAGTGCCCTCGATCTGCGGAGTATGCGAATCCACTTTTGATTTTCAAGGTTTGGGAGTCGCCACTAGTTATTACGGTATAGGAACCGAGCATTGACTCAAGATAGATAAAGACGACTAATCTACAAAAAGAAACTAAGTTTGGGGATCACGTTACGGGGTTGGAAGGTGTTAGGTACCAACCCCATCTGGCAAAAGTCGGTTTCTACTATTTTTCAAGAAGATTACATTGTTAAAAAAAACCTAAAATAAATAAATAAAGCAAATAACAAAAATAAAAGGAAAATATACCTATACGATCACAATAAATCATTCCCTCAGTATTGGTGGAGTGGTTCTTCGTAAGATATTTATCGTTTCGTTTTTGTCATTGGATCCGCTTCAGATCTCCAAGATGAAGTTCTTCCTTCTTAGATCTGACTGTTTCCTAAATTTTGAGGAATTTCTGGGTGTTTTGTGGAGTGTTTTTGGTGGTTGTGAACAAAACCTAGGGTTTGGGTAATATGTAAGGGATTAAGACATCAAAATCAGGGTTTTGGGAAGGATATGAAGGCTTTTTGACTTACTTTTCCTAGGATTTTCTTTGACCTACGAAATTAGGTTGTGGAGGCTCTCTATTTATAGAGTTTTTTAGGTAGAGTTAGTGTTTGATTAGGTTTCTTTTAGGGTTTTAATTAGGATTTTGACTTTAATCTTATGAGATTGACTTTGTCTTTTTAGATTAGGGTTCTAATTAGGGTTTTGACTTTAGTCTTATGAGATCGACTTGGTCTTTTTAGATTATGGTTTTAATTAGGATTTTGACTTAAGTCTCATGAGATTGTCTTGGTTAGGGTTTTAATTAGGGTTTTGACTTAAGTCTCATGAGATTGACTTGGTTTCTTTAGATTAGGGTTTTGACTTAAGTCTTATAAGATTGACTTGGTTTAGATTTTTAAATTAATTTTATTAAGATTTTACTTTACGTTAATTAATATTTATTAATTTTAAAATTAAAAATTTTAATAATTGGAAAATTACCGTTTTGCCCCCGAATAGAACTTTTGAGTTTCAAGTTGGTTTTCAATGTTTCGGGATGTTTTTGAATCGATTTTTCATAAGGAATTCAATGGAATTATTGGTTTGTGTTATTTATGAAAATTTTTGGCGTGAAATGATTGTCAACCCTTATGAGGCATTTTCGTAATTTTGTCGAATTTGGTGAAAATTGGCAAAATGATTTATTTGATTTTATTTGTTGTTTTATGTGTTTGAAATAGTTTTTCTAAGCGTACTGTGGGCTTTAGGGATGTTTTGATGGTAGGGGTATTTTGATAATTTGATCATTTTTTTGTGATTTTTATCATAAAACTTCTTTTTGTCTGTAAGATGATGATTTCTATGCTTTTAGGGTTATATTTTCCTAGCGTAGCGTAGTTTCTATAGTTTTGTTAGTTTGAGATACCTCATCCGAATTTCTGAAACATATCTAGTAACAAATAAAGCATTGGAATAATCATCCATCATTGGGAATCATCGCGATCAGGTTGACGAGTTGATTAATCAGGTGACTGCAAAAATGGAGTGTCTACAGATGCCCCACTTTGACAGAGGGTTGAAGCAAACTAGATAGCAAATTATTTAGGTAGATAGTGCGATATCTGAATGCCAAATCTAGTGATAGTTCATTTTGTAGCCTGATTTAGCAATTCATCTGGGCGTTCGGATCCTTGAGAGTAAAACTCTCTTCGAGCTAAAAGTTGTCAAGTCCTTGAATTTTAGAAAATTCTCCTTGACTAATGGAACAAATGTTCACGTGTGTATTTGAAATTTGAGATAAATCTCATGCGGTATGAGTAAAAATTGAGCAAAATCCGAGATAACCCTCGGCGGTATCTGAGCAAAATCCGAGATAACCCTCGGCGGCATCTGAGCAAAATTCCAAGAAAACCTTTGGCGGCAACTTAGCAAAATTTGAGATAACCCTCAGCGGCATCTGAGCAAAATCCGAGATAACCCTCGACGGCAACTGAGCAAAATCCAAGAAAACCCTTGGCGACAACTGAGCAAAATCCGAGATAACCCTCAGCGCATTTGAGCAAAATCCAAGAAAATCCTGGGTGGCATCTGAGCAAAATCCAAGAAAATCCTTGACGGCAACTAAGCAAAATCTGAGATAACCCTTGGCGACAATTGAGCAAAATCCGAGATAACCCTCGGCGACATCTGAGCAAAATCCGAGATAACCCTCGGTGGCAATTGAGCAAAATCCAAGAAAACCCTCGGCGACAAATGAGCAAAATCCAAGATAACCCTCGACAACATCTGAGCAAAATCCGAGATAACCTTCGATGGCATCTGAGCAAAATCCAAGAAAACCCTTGGCGGCATCTGAGCAAAATCTGAGATAACCCTCAGTGGCATCTGAGCAAAATCCAAGAAAACCTTTGGCTGCAACTGAGAAAAATCCGAGATAACCCTCGACGACATCTGAGTAAAATCCAAGAAAATCCTTGACGACATTGAACAAAATCCAAGAAAACCCTTGGTGGCATCTGAGCAAAATTAGAGATAATCCTCGGCAACATCTGAGTAAAATGAATAAATCTGAGAATAAATCAAATGAATCTGAGAAAAAAATGAATAAATCTGAGAAAAAATGAATGAATCTGAGAAAGAATAAATAAATCTGGAAAAGAATGAACAAGTATGGGAAAGACATTAATGACTCTGGAAAAAAGAGAATGGCCTATCTCCTATTCTAGGTGGAAGGGTAATGAGTTAATCTCTGGGCAAATACCAAATATGAGATCTGAAACGCTTCTGTTTGAACCTCAAAGTTTTTCAAAAATTTTATGGATTTTTTTTAATTTCTTTGTACCTCAGGGGTTTAAAAAAAAATTGCTATCAAGAGGGTAACCTTGAATCTGGGGTTCCCATTATCCTTTAGGATTAACATTGATAAGGCTTGAGATAAAAAATGCGCCTAGTTTGACAAGAAACATTGTATTGAACACATCTTGTGAAAAAACAAAAAATGCCCTTAGTATAAGGGGGAAACTACATATCAGAAAAGAAAGAAAGTGCCCCTTATATGAAGGTTTGAAATATTTGATTACCATAAGCGCAATAAAGATTCAACTTTTAATTTTGATTGAAGATTTTGAGTCAGGCTCAAGAGAGCAAAACATTTCCTTTTGAGACTCATCATGGAATTCACCTTTCTCCCCTTTGATTCACTTGGGGAAGTAAAAATTTTCAGATTAATAGTAGACAAGATACTTGTGGCTTATGAGTCTTTGCCTGGTTTAAGGTAAGTGTTGAACTTGATTATTTGGACTTCAAATGTCTCGGTTCGAACCTCTTGAGATTTTCTTTGTTTTTTTTGTTGTTCTAACTTTTGTCTAGATCGCCTTTTCAGGTTTTTGATCTAGCGAGCTTGCTCTAGCTTTTGCCTAGAGTGCTTTTCAAATTGTCAATCTGGCAAGCTTTCTTTTCTTTTTTTCTTTGCTCTGATTGTTGTCAAAGTCTTCATTTCAGATTTTCAACCTTGCGAGCATGCCTTAATTTTTGCCTAAGCCTCATTTTTTCGGGTTTTTAACTTAGCAGACTTTTTTATTTTCTCTTTTTTTCTTTTCTTTTTCTTCCCTTCTGAACTTCTGGAGTTACTGTCGGATCATGCTTTACTACCTTCCTTAACTTTTTCGCACGGTACTTAGAGGACTTTTATGGGTAAGATTAGGACTGGGTATAAAAAGACAAGAATTTTGAGGCTCAAATACCCGAATGCCCCTTGTGTGGCATTTCTTTCTTTTCTTTGAAATTTCTTCCCTATTTGATAATATATATATATATATATATATATATATATATTTGATGTGGTCGGGCCTGAAGTAACTTCTCAGGTTGCCAACGTACCCCAGACTTTTGGGATCAGACCAAAATGTAGTTCGGATTTTTCCCTCCTCTAGGTTGGGTGATCAAGTTGAGAAATAAAAATGTATTTTTTTTTAGAAACGTTGCAAAGGGCTGAGAAAGGAGATATTGAACTGGGTAATAGGAGAATTGATTCAGTCAAAGATGACCTCCTTAGATGTAGTACTGTTTAATTTGGTCAAGGTTGGTTGGTTCTAGTAATTCAATTCCATCAAGTCTTGAAGTCTGACAGTTTTTTCAGGTAATATTTCCTTGATGATGAACGGACCTCCCCAATTTGGTTTGAACTTCCCTCTAGGGTCAAAAATAGGTGTCCGATTATCTTTGAGTACCAAATTCCCGACTTGTAAGTAACGGGCGTTGATCTTTTTGTCAAACGCACGGGCGACTCTTCTTTGATGTCTGCACGTGGTACAAAGCTCTTAGTTATTTTTCTTTGATCAAATTTAATTCTGCATACCGTTGACGAACCCAATCTGCTTCTAACAACTGATTTTCCAATAAGACCCTAAGAGATGGGATTTCCATTTCGACTAGCAAAATTGCTTCTTAAGGAGTAAGGAGTAGCACCAGTAGAGGATCGAATTGAAGTTCGATATGCCCATAGTGCAAACGGCAATTTCTCTGACCAATCCCGATGTGATTGACACATTTTCCTGATGATTGTCTTAAGATTCTTATTGGCTGGTTCAACTGCTCCATTGGTCTGAGGACGGTAAGGAGATGACTTATGATGAGTGATTTTGAACTTTGAACACAGTGTAATAACTTCAGCTTTAAAGTGTGACCCGTTATCAGAGATCAGTTTCGAAGGTACCCCATATTGACTGATGATGTTTGTTTGGATAAACTTTGCAATTGGAGATGCAGTGAGGAGAGTATAAAAAGCGACTTCGACCCACTTAGTAAAATAATCGATAGCAACTAGAATGTATTCATGCCTGTTTGATGCCTTAGGTGATATTTTACCAATAATGTCAATTCCCCAAACTGAAAATGGCCACGGTGAAGTCAAACCAACTAATTTGGAAGGTGGCACATGTATGAGATTTGCATGTATTTGACATTTGTGGCAGATCCTAACCATGTGATGACAATCTGTTTCCATCGTGGGCTAGTAATACCCTTGTCTCATAATTCTCTTGGCTAACATTTTCCCACTCATGTGAGGACCACAGTTCCCTGAATATAGTTCAATCATTCTTTGTTCAACTTGATCTTCATCAACGCATGACAAATGGATCCCATCATAAGTCATTTTGCATAAACTTCCTACGCAGAGGATGAATTGAGATGCTAATCTTAGTAATGTTTGTCATTCCTTCCTCGATGATTCTTATGGGAATTCTTGTTTTTCCAACACTCTTTTTATATCTGTATACCACGGCTTTCCATCGTGTAGTCGAGTAGCAATGTTGATTGATAGAAATATGTAGGCTTATCTTTGACTTCGACGGTAATCGGTCTCAATTCCATGCTAGGGGCAAATGGATCATTAAAGAGAAAGTAGCTAACGCGTCAGCAAATCTATTATCTTCCCTTGACAGGTGTTGGAACATGATAGTTTTAAATTACTCACTAAGTTTAATAAATACTCGTGATAAGACTTCAACTATTCATTCCTAGTTTTCCATTCTTCCAACGACTGATGTATGACCAAGGTTGAATCCCCGAAAACTTCAATTTCTATAATGCCCAGATTCAAAGCAGCTTCAAGCCTAACGATGCACGCTTCATATTCAACTGTATTATTGGTGTTGGAGAAAGCTAACTTAATAGTGATAGGAATGTGATATCTTTAAGGAGAAAACAGAACTGCCCCTATTCCATACCCATTCTGATTGGTGGCCCCATCAAAGTATAGCTGTCATGTTTGATTCTGCGGTTCTTCTTCAACATGCAAGATATTCTCATCTAAGAACTGATCAACAAGCCTTATTCCTTCTACCACTGGACGATCTGCCCAATATTCTGCCACAACTCTCCCCTTGATAGATTTCTGCGTAACATGTGTGATGTCAAATTCTGATAACAACAACAGCCATCGTGCGGTTCTCCCTGTCAAAGCCGATTTCTCGAAGAGATATTTGAGAAGATCCATCCGAGATAACAAGATAACTGAATGAGATAACATATAGTACCAAAGTCTCTGAGTAGCCTATACTAGTGCTAAGCAAGTATTTTCAAGGGCTGAATACTTTCGTTCATATTCTAACATCTTTTGCTGATATAGTAGATAATCCTTTCTTTGCGATTATCTGTCATACTGTACAAGCATGCATCCCATAACTTCTTCTGTGACTGACAGATAAAGAAGAAGTGGTTCACCTGGTGTAGGTGGAACTAAAATGGGCGGGTTTAAGAGATATTCCTTAACTTGATCGAAAGCCTTTTGACATTGTTTATTCCAAACTGTTGGTTCATTCTTCTTGAGAAGCTTGAAAATAGGTTCGCAGATATTGGTGAGTTGAGCGATAAATTTGCTGACATACTGGATTCTGCCTAAAAAACCTCAAATTTATTTTTCAGTCTCAGGCGATAGCATTTCTTGGATAGCTTTAATCTTCACAGGGTCTACTTCGATCCTTCTTTGACTGACCACAAATCCCAACAATTTTTCAGAAGTTACTCCAAATACTCATTTCTGGGGGTTGAGTCGGAGTTGATATTTTTGAATCATTGTAAGAAATTTTTCTAGTGCATCAACGTACCCCAGTCGTTCTTTAGACTTGACTATCATATCATCTACATAAACTTCGACTTCCTTATGTATCATGTCGTGCAGTAAAGTCGTAGCTGCTCTTTGATAGGTGGCTCCAACGTTCTTCAAACCAAAAGGCATAACTTTGTAGTAAAATGTTCTCCACTGTGTGATGAAGGACGTTTTTTGCATATCGTGAGGATCCATTTTTATCTGATTGTACCCTGAAAAACCATCCATGAACGATAGCAACGCGTGCCCTGCCGTACTATCTATTAGAACATTTATGTGTGGTAAAGGAAAACTGTCTTTTGGACTTGCTTTGTTTAGATCTCTAAAATCCACACACATTCTAACTTTTCCATCTTTTTAGGCACTGGGACGACATTGACAATCCACTCAAGGTACTCTACTCCTTCTAAAAATCCAGCGTTAATCTACTTTGTAACTTCTCTTTTAATCTTTAAAGTTTATTTTGGCTTCGTACGTCGGAGTTTCTGCTTAATTGTCGAGCATTAGGATATAATGGAATCCGATGTTAAACAATATCTATGCTTACTCCCGGCATGTCCTTGTAAGACCACGCGAACATGTCTTTGAACTTTCTAAGCAGGTTACTATCCGTTTGCGTTCATCGAGAGATAAGGTGATCCCAATCCGAATCTCTTGAGGACTTTCTTTTGTTCCGAGGTTGATAACCTTTACTTCCTTTATTAGAGGTTGAGCCCGACGTTCATTTTCTAGATCGAGTAATTTGATTATTTAAGGGGAAGTTCTTCATCAGAAGACTCTCCCTCCGAAGTTAGATTATTATTTAAATTATCATTGCACTCAGGGTAATAAAAAATTTCTTTCATTTCATTGAAAGTAGATGGGGTAACAGGACTCATTGCAAACTTAATAGACTTACTTGACTCAACAGGAAAAATAGACTTACTAGAAATAACACTCACTTGACTCAACAGAAACAACTAAATTACTTGACTCAATGGAAATAAAGGACTTACCAGACATGTCGGACTAAACAGGACTAATAGGATTGACAGAACCAGTCTCGACATATAACACATGACTCATTACATAATAATTAGCAAGAAACCCGATCACGGGTTTGATTACAAACTGGGGGTTTGAGGTCCCCTTCTCAACTAACAACACTAAGACATTATGACCTTCAATGAATAACTGATCAATGTTGAGGGAGTCCAGGTTGAGTTGTCAGTCTTCAGCTTCCTTTTCTTTCGCTCCTGCGCTTACTTCATTTTCAGGTCAATCCATATCAAAGAAGATTTCAAACCCCGACAGACGAGTACCCGTGATGTGATCAATAAATGGCTCTAGGAACCCACAATAATGGAAGTCTTCTCATTCTTTCATGAAATATCCGTTAAGGGTCTTACGATAAGGTTTCATTTGAATCAGATCCGTGGTACGCCCTCGCCTTTTTGCTATTGCCTTGTCCCATTTTGTCTTCCAATATTGGGCCCAATCTTGCTTAGTAGGTTCATACCCCAATCTGAATGTGCCGATGACTTCCTTGATCATTGATGCATCTTTAATACCTTGTTGCCTACAACCTAGGCCCATACCAAGAAAAAATTTCATGTTCTTGAACATGTTAGCCATATAACAATTAGAGGTATTTTCTATTGGGAAATACTCTTTCACTGAATGATCCCATTGGACTGAGTAGATCTTCTCGAATTCGAACCCGCTAAGCTCTGCCCCTATTGTTCTGGTTGAATCTCAAGCAACGGCTCACTCTTAGCTTTGGTACTGTTTAGAATTCCCACAATTTCAGCATCTCCATGAAGAGTAATCACTAGCCCATTTTGATAAATTTAATCTTCTGGTGTAGTGTGGAAGGTATGGCTTTGATCTGGTGTAGCCATGATCTTCCTAATAACAGATTAAAAGAAGACTGGATGTCTATGACCTAAAATTTCACAGGAAATTTGGCTATGCCCGTGGACAATCGTAAGTGCCAAATACCCAATACATCCCTTTTGGTGTTATCATATGCCCTAATACCCTGATTAGTGGGCTTGAGATCTTCAGCTTTAAACCCAAGGCAAGTGGCAGTCTTCAAAGGATAAACATTCAGTGCACTCCCATTATCAATCAAAACCAGAGGTACCCTCATCCCGTTGCAGTCGACTGTAATGTGTAACGATTTAGTGTGGTTCACTCTTTTTTTTGGAAAATCTGAGTCTAAGAAAGACAACATTTTCTTCACATAAGTTGCCCCTACTATACTGGCCAATTGATCTGGAGAAGTATCGAGTGAAACTTGAGCTGTACTTAGCGCTTTGAGAACAACCTCCCTATGGGAAGTAGAAGCCATGAGCAGACCCCAAATTGAGATATTGGCCCCTGATCTCTTCAATTTCTTGATAATGGAGTCATCTTCTTCGATATTTTTTTTAATGGGATCTATTTTTTTTCTCGCCAAGACTGCAGGAATGTCAACACGTAGTTCTGATGGCTTAAAAAATCTTTCCCCTCGGGTCATATGTCTAACGTCATCGTAGGAGATTGAGAAAAACTCATCTTCTTCAGTCAACAAGTAGGGATCTTCATCTGTAAAAGAGACAGGGCTTTTCAGGTTCATTTAAGCCAATAGGTAACTAGTGAATGCGAGCCTACTATAACGAGGTGGGGATAAACAGTATGTATTGTCTAAGGTTAGATTGAAGGGCTCGTAGCTTGTGGTGAAGACTTCGTCGATGAAAGCTATTCCGACGATGGGGTAATTGGGTGGTTTTACTTGGATGGGATGGATGAGAGATACAGGGTCAAATGGTAATTGGGTGTTGGAAACAATGTTCAGGGTTGGTGGAGGTTGATGGGTAGGTAATGGATTAGTGGTGGCATGTGGTGATGTTGGGCTAGGGATTGTAACTTTTTTTTTTGTCAATAAGGTTTTGAATGGCATGACGCAAAGTGATACATCGATTAATGTGTGGCTAGGATTTTGATGAAATTCGTAAAATAAGTTCGGGTTGTGTCTGGCTGGCAAGGGATTTGGCAAAGGTCAGAGTTGGATCGGGGTAAGAAGCCCATTTTTCAATAGTTTTTGAAATGCTACAGTAAGAGTCATCCTTAGATTGGTAAATTGATGTAGAGTTCGGGGTTGTCTTGGGTGAGTTTGATTATTGATCTGGGCTGGAGGTTGAACTCGGGTAGCTGATGTGTTGGCTATGTAAACATGGTTGGTATTGATTTTGGAAACAAATGGTTTTTTAGATTTATTGTCTGAGGGGTTAGAAAGAACCCCAGAGGCAAGAACATCCTCGAGTTGACTTCCGACTTGTAATAATCACTCAAAAGTAGGGAGATATTGGGCGACTAGGTGCTGAGCATATCCTTGTGTAAGATTTTTCAAGATAATTGCCACTTATTTCTTCTCTGAAGGTCGATCTCACATTTAGGCAGCCATGGCTCTCCAACGGCCAATGAAATCAGTAAATGTCTCCCCATTCTTTTGTTTAGTTGACTCCAAATCCCTTTTTGAAGTCTCAATCTCGGTACTGTATTTATACTGATTTCAGAAAGCTTTTGACATATTCTCTCATGTACCTACTATAATTGGATCTTGAGACATTAACCATCATAGAGCTGATCCTGATAGAGTTCACTGAAATAGCAATGTCATATGTTCATCACTGAGCCCCATAGTGCGCATGTTAGTAACATACACCTTAAGATGCATTTTTGTACAACCTACCCTACTGTCAATTTCAGGCATTAAATTTTTTCTGGCAATTGAATTCTAGGGATACGGTTCAGAGCTTCAATGCCTGCTGTAATTTCATCGATATCCTTTATACTCTTTATAGCTGACTCTAACTGAGACATCCTGTTGGCTAATACCGGATTTTCATCGAAATGTTCTTCATCTCTGTCAAGTTCAAAGACATCATGTGCACGTCTCGTTGCATTTTCTTCTACCCTTTTTTCCTTTTGGATCGTCGAGGAGATTGCCCGTTGATTCTAAATCTGTTATAAGAATTCTACTTTGCCTCTTATACTGTTGATATCATTGGCAAAGGCTGCCAAAATCTTATGGATCTCTATAAGCTCAGACTTTGAAGCCATTTTTGCCTATTGACTTGGTACTAACATTCGCTCTAACCGACTGGACTTACGACTCCAACTAGGAGGTGGACGCTTGAGTTTGGTCGCAATGATAATCCTATACACCCAATCAAAGATAAATTTAATCAATTTCAGTGTTACCCCCTTGATAACATTTTAATGAGTCTTTGAAATTGTGCACCAATCCATTAAATAATCCATTCATGCCATGTTCATTCCAAATAAATGTTTATTCAAAGGAAAAATAGCTTTATTGAAAGTATTGAACATTGTTGACAAAGAAAAATTCATTGAATAACATTTTTTTGACTTAAATTATTATTTTTACATGGACGCTTAGCCTCGTCTTGATGGTCATCAGGATTGCTAGAACTATTAGGCTTGATTTTCTTGGTTCTAACAACCGGCTCTTTGAATTCTATTGGTTTGTCTGGATACCCTAAGGTGCATTTGTTCCAAGCCTTCTCAATAAGATGTACTAATTTCTCAGTCAATGGCTCGGGAGGGAAGAAAGCTTTGTGTTGAGGTCATTGTATTATTCTGGGATCAATGCAGATTTGTAGAAAGATGTTTCTTTTAATCCGATCAAATGGACATAATAAATCCTTTGGTTCCTAAAACAAGGGGATTAGTCATCCACCAAGAAAATCTAAAATCAATATGACAAGCAAGGCGAGAATCCAACCATTTGCTCCAAGCCTTGATTGAGTTGTGACGCACTAACATGTTTCTTTTGGGAAAATGTTTTGATCCATACTCGAGGGTTGAAGGAACGTCCACAATTCTGAGTCGGTCACAAAGTCACATATAAAGTAGGTGTAGGCTTCCTTTGAAACTTTCCCCCTCATCATTCTTTATGGCATTTTGACCTGAGAAAGTTTCAACTAGGATAAGAGGTACAGGGTTGGCTTTCCTTGAGAGTTGGGGGGCTATGTCTATGAAGGACTCAGGGATAGTTTGATCATCACTTTTGGAGGTCAGTATGTATTGGGCTAGGATTTCTAAGCACAGACGGCAATCTCTAGTGACTCGTCAGGTTTCTGGTTTTACATTGACGGGATGACTGCGGAAGCGATATGGGCCTAGTAAAGGTAGTAAATCCAATTTTCCGTTATGGACTAGGACCTTGGCTTCTTTTTTGAAATATTCAGTCCTGTGGTGAGGTCACCAAAATATCCTGTCTTTAATGAGGGCCTGACTAGAGGTCCTGAATTGGATATCCCCATAAAGCCATAATAATCCTCATGAGTGGGGCACAAGTGCATACGCCCAATATGGAATATGTGAATGTAGGGGTTCCAGCACTTAGCCATAGCACATAAGAGGGAGTCTATCTCAAATTCGTGGAAGTATAGAGCACATCTCAGCATGAATTTGCCAAAGTTGATTTTCTCTACAGGGTGCATCCCTAGGACGGTTGTTTTGACTAACTGGTCGATTGGGTTATTGCCTACAACTAGCATCCTAGTTTGACACAAAAAGGTATTTTAGCAATATAAAATAGGGTGCGGCCGGGGCATTTTTTATGGGCCTGGACACGTGATTTATTAAATTTTGAATATATCATCCACTTTGGAGGATTTTGGAGTCGCCACCATTCATTTTTGAAATGTGTATGAATGGTCACCCGGATTGCATGTTTTTGAAAAATATGTCATTTTTGACATTTTGGTGACTCTCGTACGGATATGACTCATTTGGTCCAACTTTTGATTTTAGGTAGGGGGACTCATTTTATGGAGTAGGGAAGGTGTTAGGCACCCTACTCCATCCACCATGGTGGTAACATCAGATTTGGTCCATTTTGAAAATAAAAATAAAATAAGAAAAAGAATAGGAAAATCCGATATGTGCCCTCAAGTATGAGGGGCTTTGATGTTGGTTCAACCCATCGAGGGCATCCTTATTGAAAAAAGGGCCCTTTAATAGTTCAAACCATGGTGGTGTGTGTGAAGGTGTGTAGAAAGGGATAAGTAGAAAATGGGAGTTGGAGGGGGTGTTCTTTTGTCCAAACCCACCTTGCACCTTTGTTGATTTTCTTTGACTTTTCTTGATGAATCCCTTTGACCTTCTTGGATTTGCTTGAGAAGAAGTTGAGAGTTGAAGGTAATGGAGGTGAGTTGAGACTTGAGAGTTTGAGAGTTGAGAGTAGTGAATTGAGTAGAGAATTTTTTTTTAGAGAGTATTTTTCCAAATTTTCATTAGGTAGTGAGAGTTGAGGATGAATGGGGTTTTATAGAGTTTGGGGGTTGTTTTTAAGGGTAAAATTGGATGAAATAAAGAGGAATGGTAGAATGGTGTGGGGTTTAAGAGAAAAGTAGGGATAAATTAGAAGGATTTGGAGGGTATTTGTGTAAGAAGGTTAAATGGGTTGGATCTTTCAACCCATTTGGATTAAGTGTTATATGAAGGATAATAAATGGTAAGGATGGGGTGTAAGAGAGTGATGTATGGATTGAGTATTTGGGGAGTGGTGTTTGGATTTGAGAGAATGGGGGGTGTAAGAGGGTGGTTTATGATATTTTGGGAGGATGTGGGAGATGATGCCATGTGTTAAAATGGGTGGAAATGAATGTTTGAGATGAATTGATGGGAGAGTATGAGTATTTGATTTGAGAGGAGGGGTGTGGGTTTAGATTATAGATGTGGGTTTTGTAGGGAATGATAAGGGTAGATTAGGGGGAGGTATAGGTTAGGGGTGTGGGTAGATTATATTTTTTTAAAGAAAATGTGATGGGTTGATGTGGGTAGATTAGGGGGAGGTATAGGTTAGGGGTGTGGGTAGATTAGATTTTTAGAGAAAAGGTGATGTGATAAGTTATAGATGATGGAGGTGAGATGGGGTGATGACATATGTCATTTTTGATGAAAAAGTGATGATTGATTTGATGTGGATAGATTAGAGGGAGGTATAGGTTAGGAGTGTGGGTAGATTAGATTTTTTAGAGAAAAGGTGATGGGATAGGTTAGTGATGAGGGAGGTGAGATGGGGTGATGACATGCGTCATTTTTGATAAAAAAGTGATGATTGGTTTGATGTGGGTAGTGGTTTGTGGGTTAGGGTTAATGGGTTGGATATGGATAAGGGCTTAGGGGTATTTGGCTTAGGTTCTAGGATGGGTTTTGGATTTTAGGAATTGGTTGGGGTCATTTTGAATTAGGTTTTCAAAGGTGGGTATATTTTAGGTGATGTGAGATTAAATTTAGGTTGGGGTTAAGGTGAAAAACGCATTTTGTATATGTTGAGGGTTCATTGGCTTTTAGATGGGCTTTGGATAATTTGATTCGGGAGTGGAGCGGTGAAGGTTGTGGAAAGTAGTGAGTATCCCAAGTCTCATTTTGTATAATTTATCCTTTTAGGGATTTTGGGGATCATTGGATTGATCAAAACATTACGTGTTGGCAAATCAAGCTTTTTAGGCCCATTGGTGAATTTATCGAAAAATCGAGTATTTTCGCTTTGAGAGCGGAGCGGTGGAGGTTGAAGAGGTATAGGGTAAGTCAAGTCCTTTTGGTGGACCCACTAGACCACTAGGAGGTTTCAGGGTCCTCGGTTCGATAAAAAATGCCATACTTGAGTGATTCGAATTTTTGAGGCCCGTTGGCTAATTTTATTGAAAGATTATTGTTTTTAGGTCCTTTCGAGTGGGGGCACGTTCAAATTGGGGTGTCTACAGCTGCCATTTTTTGAAGGAATTACGTACGAAGAATTGCAAAGAATAGACTAAACCCCTATTTGTATGGGCTGGAAAACTTTGTTAAAACACGACTTCGGATTACCGATTGAATTGATGAATTTTATGAAAAACGATGACTCAAGCACGGGGTCTAACAGAGTTTTGCTTTATTAAATTTTTGATCTCGATGGTGTGGAGCTTGTGTGAGATCTTGGATTTGACGAAGATTTGATGAGTTTTAAAATTCAGTAGTTGCTTCAGTCATGTTTTGGCAGATCGAAGTTGAGTGCAACTCGAAAATGTTTTTTTTTATTATTTTTTATTATTATTATATATATATATATATATATATATATATTTATTTTACTTTATTTTTATCATAACTTAATCCTCCAAATTCATGCATTGTCCCTTGTAATGGCACATTTGATCTTTTCAACGGTGCAAGCAGTAAGGTTGTTAACAGTTGCTACTGATCTAAGATGGAGTTTTTGCTGTTGGAGTTGAATCAACCAAGATCTGAAAGTAGGAGGGCTATATAGTTTGGGTCACCCCCATTTAGAACCACATTCATTGCAACAATATCAACAAGAGCATAAACTACAAGTGAGCCCGTTGCATTGGTGCTACTTTCTCGCAATATCACCTGGTGAGTCGTGATGCTTTAGATGCCAAAGTGGTGATGATGGGGCAAACTACCTGAATTCATGCCTTGGAAGAGAGATTTGATCGAAACGTGTGATTGGCACCATATATTTTTGTATTTTCTTTTTGTAATGTGAAACTTTTGAAATGAAAAGAAAATAGGTTTTTTACTTACTTGGCCTCAGGTATATATATTGATTTGAAAACATGAAGTTTGAATCAGTCCTAGATTTTTCATCATCGACCAAAATAGTAGTTTTGAAAATGTTTGAATTTTTATGATTTGTCTTTATTGAATAAATATTGAAGATGCAGAATATGAACAATTTTGAGAAAACCTTTGTTACTTCGATGATTTACATGGTTTTGCCAACTACTGAGGATATAAATGTCAATATCTCTTTGACTCTTTTTAGAGTTATCCTCAATGTCCCAGTATTGAGTGAATATCGATTGAGCGTGGGACTTGGGATTTCAGAAAATTTTTGCCGTTCATAGTTTATACTCATGCTAGTCAGGAGTTTATCTTTTTTTTTTTTTTTTTTTTTTTGCTTTCCCTTATTGCCCCTGGTGCCAGTTATGGTTTTCACCAGACCCGATTTTCCCATTTTTGCGCATCGACGCCCTTTTGGGTTTTCATCGTGTCGGTGGTTTTGATCTTGCCATAATCTGATTCTTTTACTCATAGTGTCCTTTCGGATTTTCACTATGCCCTTTCAGACTATGTTTGTATTTTCTAATTTTTACATTACAAATCTTGCTTGGAGCCTTTGTATCTTTGTGGCTTGGTTACTCAAGTTGAGCTGCAAGATTGGCAATTCTACTCTTATAGTGGTACTCTTTCTTGAGTGATCGATTTAGATTCTCCTCTTGAGTTTGCTGACGACTATTCGTGGTTTGGCTACTCTACACTTTGAGTACTATTTTTTTTCGAACATCTGATCTGGACTCTCCTCTCAAATCTTTCAACGACTTATAAGACTTAAGGTTCGGATCAAGTTACAAGATCATTGGTGTTACCATTGTCATTGTAAAGCCTTTAGAACATTTCCTGATCCGAAAGGACTTTTGGTGGGACAAAACATTGGCTTAGGTTAAGGGTAGTGGAAAAGATACAAAAAGTTTATATTTAGAGTGGGTTACACATGGGGTTTGTTTATTTTTATTTCGAAAAGGTGATCTATCTTTCCTCCCAACGTCTCTCGAACTTGTTTAGGCTGGAGATTTGGATCGAGCCGAAGGTCAAGTGTTCGATTTTTGACTTTTTTGATTTTTTTGTATTTTTAGTCGTTCATAGTTTATCCTCAGCGCCAGGAGTATTTGATGTTTTTTTATTTTTTATTTTTTTTATTTTTATAATTGTAACGTTGACTTGCCTCAGTCTTAGGTTAAAAAATGAACGTGATGGCTCAAAAGGGCTGACTAGGGTTAGATAGTTGTTTTAAGGATAGCAAAGATGGCTTTTCGTCATCTTATGATCAGTTCTCATGCGTAGTATTTCTTGACAGTGTCAGCATTGATTGGTTGTGGGAAGACTTGTCCGTCCATTTCTGTGATAATCAGAGCTCCTCCCATCATTATCTTTTTCACGATAAATGGTCACTCATAGTTTGATCGAAATTTTCCCCTAGTGTCTTCTTGGATTGGCAAAATTTTCTTCAAAACAAAGTTTCCTGGTGAGAAATTTCTAGGCTTGACTTTTTTGTTGTAGGCACAAGCTATTTGTCGCTGATAGATCTATCCGTGGCAAATAGCTGCAAGACACTTTTCTTTAATCAGATTCAGTTGATTAAATTGAGTTTGCATCCATTCAGCTTCATCTAACTTTGCTTCTTTTAAGATCCAGAGGGAGGGAATCTCAACCTCGACGAGTAAGACTGCTTCCATTCCATATACCAATGAGTACGGAGTTGCCTCAGTTAAGGTTTGGAATAAAGTCTGATAGGCGTGAAGGGCGAAAGGCAACATGTCGTGCCAATCCTTGTATGTGACTGCCATCTTCTCGATGATTCTTTTGATGTTCTTGTTGGCAGCTTCAACTGCTCCGTTCATTTTGGGTCTGTAAGGTACAGAGTTGTGATGAGTGATCTGGAAGTCTTCGCACATATTGATCATATCCTTGTTCTTGAAGTTCTTGGCATTGTCAATTACTATTCCGTTGGGAAGCCCATACCGACAGATGATGTTATACTTGACAAACTTCAAGATGTTGCTTTTGGTAACATTGGCGTAAGACGCTACTTCTACCCATTTGGTAAAGTAGTCTATAGCAACGAGGATGAAGCGATGTCCATTTGAAGCTTTTAGCGAAATCTATCCAATGACATCCATGCCCCAGAGTGAGAAGAGCCAATGAGTAGTCATACTGTGCAATTCTGAAGGCAGAGCATTGATCTTATTTGCATAGATCTGGCAGAGATGACATTTATGAATGTGCTAATAGCAATTGCTTTCCATTGTAATCTAGTAATATCCCATTCTCATGATCTTCTTAGCAACCATGTGACCATTCATGTGAGGTCTGTAGACTCCACCATGTACGGTCTCGATCAATCGTTTGGTCTTTGTTTCTCTAACACGACGGAGAAGAACCTCGTGATGTGATTTTTTGAACAGAGTCCCATTACTTAGGAAGAATTGTCCTGTCAATCTTTGGATAGTCCTTCGTTCATTTACCATATGTCTGACGGGATAGTTCGATCTTCTAAGTATGCCTTGATGTCTGAATACCAAGATTTATCCTCGGGCTCTACTATATCCACTGGCAAACAATAGGCTGGTTCGTCTTCGATGCCAATTTGAATAGGATCGATGACTAGGTCTTTTGAAATACTGATCATGGAAACAAGCGTGGCCAGTGCATCTGCAAACTGATTTTTGGCTCGTGACATGTAATTGAATGAGATCCTGGTGAAGTTTGAGCTCAGTTCTTCAAGTACTTATGATAAGGGCTTAATCTTTGTTCTCGAGTCTTTCATTATCCGATTGTCTAATAGACCACTAGACTTGAATCTCCAAATACATCGATTTCGTCCACTTTCAAGTCGATTGCTGCTTTTAATCTTGCGATACATGCTTCATACTTTGCCTCATTATTGGAACATTGAAATTTCAATCGGATGGCGACCAGAACATGAGATCCATCTGGTTTGATCAAAACTGCCCTTATTCCATTTCCTTTCTGATTTGTAGCTCTGTCAAAATACATCTTCCAACTTTGCTCTTCATTACTGTCTTCAACTTCTGTCAACAGGATGGCCTCATCTGGGAAATTTATCTTTAATGGCTTATAGTCAGGTAAGGGATGCTCAGCTAAGTGGTCGGCAATGAGTTGTCCCTTAATGGCCTTTTGAGTGACATAAGTGATGTCGAACTCAGATAATAGTAATTACCATTTTGCGGTGTGACCTATCAGCGCTGGCTTCTCGAAGAAATACTTGAGAGGCTCCATTCGAGCGATAAGCATAGTTGAGTAGCTGAGGGGGTAGTGGCGCAATCATTGAGATGCCCAGACTAGTGCACAACAAGTTTTCTCGAGCGCCGAGTACTTTGCCTCATAATCGGTGAACTTCTTGCTGAGATAGTAAATGATTTGCTCTTTTCGACCTGACTCGTCGTGTTGCCCCAGTACACAGCCCATAGACGTTTCTTGTATTGAGATATACATTAGTAAGAATCATCTTGGCTTAGGAGGAACCAAGATTGGCGGATTGAGCAGATATTTCTTTATCTTGTCGAAGGCTTCTTGACAGTCTTCATTCCATGCTTTTGGTACATTTTTTCTCAATAGTTTGAAGACTGGTTCGCAGATAGGCGTGAGTTGCGCAATAAATTTGTTGATATACTGTATTCTACCCAAAAAAGCTCTGACGTACCTTTCTGACACTGGTGCTTTCATTTCAAAAATATACTTGGTATTTGCTGGATCTATCTCGATGCCTCTTTTATTAATTATAAAGCCTAACAATTTTCCTTATGTTGCGTCGAATACACATTTTGCTGGATTGAGCCTCAGACTGTACTTCTTTAGTCGATCGAACAATTTTCTCAAGTTTATTAGATGGTCCTCTTCAAAGTTAGACTTAGCGATCATATCATCCACATAAACCTCTATTTCTTTATGGAACATATCATGAAATAAAGCCATCATTGAGCATTGATAGGTTGCCCCAACGTTCTTGAGCCCGAATGGCATGACTTTGTAATGAAAAGTACCCCAGGGTGTGATGAATACTGTCTTGTCCTGGTCTTATTCTGCTATTTTTATCTGATTGTAGCTTGAGAAATCATCCATGAATAAGAACATACCATGTCCTGCTGTGCTATCGACTAGAGTGTCGATGTGGGATAGTGGAAAATCATCTTTAGGATTGGCTTTGTTCAAATCTCGATAATTGACACACATTCGTACTTTCCCATCCTTCTTTGGTATTGGAACGACATTGGCTAGCTATTCGGGGTACGTGGAGACTGCGAGAAATCCTACTTGGAACTGTTTCATCACTTCATCTTTGACTTTGAGTGTCCATTCTGACTTGAGTCTTTACAACTTTTTTTGATCGGCTTGCTCCCAGGAGCGACTGATAGCTATGAACAACTAGATCTATGTCTAAGTCGGGCATATCTTTGTAGGACCAGGTAAAGATGTCTTGATAATTACGCAGTAGTTCAATCATTTCTTCTTTTTGCTGAGGGGTTAACAAGGCTCCAATTTTTACATCACATGGGTCATCTTTAGTGTCGAGATTAATTGAGTTTGTATCCTCAATATTTGGTTGAACACCTTTTTCATGTTGTTCTAGAAGGTCCTTGATTGCTTTAGGAGGGTATTCCACTTCGTCCTCAGATTCTTCCTCAATTCTCATGAGATCGAAGTCATACTCATCCCTTTCATATTTTGTTATGTCCAAAGGTTCATTCGATTGAGACAAATCCCTTAAATTCAGAAAAAATTCTTTTTTTAGGAAGATATCTATTTTTTTGAGATTTTGAAAGCTTTTTGATTTTTTGATTTTTGAGATATTTTTGATTTTTGAAGAATTTTTTATTTTTTTAGTTTTTTAATACTATTTTCCAGACATCTGAAATAAGAAGAGCAATCATACATTAGTAAAGATAAGGAGCCCTCAAAACAGTCTTTACTAGAGGACGAGGGCTCGTTATGATCCTCAGGCAAATTGATTTTGCCTAAAGGCATTTTTTTTTTAGTCTATGGTAGCCTCAAGGGTTAGATGGAATTCCTCCCAATTGTTCCAAGTTTCCCCTTCCTTCAAGGGGTGGATGAGGTGGGAAAGTGGTTTGTTTGGTGGTTAGGAGATGACCATCACTTTTGGCTGACAATTTTTAGGGTCGAGCTTAGGTCCTCCTAAGTTGGGTGGAATGACGACTGATGCCCAATCGATGCTACTTGAAAATGGTGAATCATTCTTATTGCTTATGGAAACTTCTGCTTTCTTGGGCTCTTTTGTTGTCTCTTTTGAATTCTCGCCAGAATCCCTGTTGAATAGAATATCAATGCCGTCCACGAAGGAGATCTGGGACTCAACAATCGAGTTTTTCTGTACGTATTTTTGTTTAAGACTTACAGCTCTTGGCTTCCTTGCTGGCTTTTGTGCCTATTGTTAGATAAGCTGTCGGGCCTGGCTTGTGACCTAGGAAAGTTGACACTGATGTGGGGAACCTTACCTAGATTCCAGATATTTGGCTCTCAGTTTTGTCGTCTTGCTAATCGGAGTTCCTTCTTCTTGACATTCATATCGGCAATGTCTTTTTTCGTGGGTCGAAAGCCGAGTCCGAAGTAAGGAATGTGTTTACTTGCTATGATTGGGGTGGTTCTGCCTTTTCCTCCTGGTCCTAAACCTTGCTTAAGTTGGTAGCCGGATTCCTTCATCAATCGTCCAATCATCAAGTTTGCCCTCGACAACTCTGCTTTTGCTTTCTCTTTTCCTTTTTCAACTTGGTTGACAGCAGTAAACTGGTACGAATGGTACATCGCCTTGTCTTTTGTTATTTCCACATCTATGAACGGTACATCTGGAGTTCGGCCAGCTGGGATTAAGTTCTCTACTAGGATCGATATCATGTTTTGTCCCATTTGAACTTGACCTTCTGGTATAGAGAAGACGGTACTGCCCCTGCAATGTGAATCCATAGCCTTCCTAGTAAAAGATTGAACGTTGCTGGTATGTCTATGACCTCAAAAGTAACTTCAAAAGTGCAAGGTCCGATAGTAACTGGCAAATCAATTTCTAGAGAGTCCCTCCTTGAGCTATCGAATCCTCGGACTACTTTGTTGTTAGGCTTGACGTGGGACCAGTCTGCATTTAGCTTATGAAAGGTCTCTAAAGGACATATATTCAAGGTCGAGCCATTATCAATTAGTACTCTAGCAACCATCATGCCCTTGAACATGACCATGATATTTAGTGGTTCGATGTGTCCGCGTCCTTCCTGGATCAGTTCATTTTCTGTAAAGACGATAGGGTTGGGAGCTATGATTTGTCCCACTGTCTACTCTAGTTGTGCAAGTGAAGTGGTTGACGGAACATGTGACTCTCTTAAGACCTTTAAAATTACCTGCTGATGTTCCTCTGAATTTTGCAAGAGAGCCAGGATACTAATCTGTGTTGGGATCTTATTCAGCTGTTCCACTATATTGAACTCACTTTTACGAATGATTTTGATGAAGTCTGTAGCCTCTTTGTTTGTCGTTTTAGGTTCCCATTTCTTTTCTGCCTTTTCTTGTCCTACTTTGTTTTCCTCGACCATTTTATCTTTCCCCTTTGCCTTCCTTTTTTCTTCATTCTCTTCTACCACTTCTTCCCTTTTTTCTTCGACCTTCACTGCCTTTCCCAATGTCTTATGGCGTACCCCAGTCTTGGTCATGTGACCAATGTCTATTACCATAGCTTTTTTTTGTTGTTTTTACCCCTGTTGAGGTGGCAATGCTTGTTTCATAGCTCCATAAGACTGTTTGGTTGGAACTATATGGGAAAGGTTTGGGCGAGTGTATGGTTAGCGGGGATAGTTCGGGTTTTACATGGAGGACGAGTGGTGGTGGTTGTGATTTGGATGTGGAAATGGTGGAAGGAGCTGTCTGAGAGGTTGATGGAATACAGGAAATGACGAGTGGTGGTCATGGGGGGTGAAGTGTAGGGTATGTGAAGAGGTGGACGAGAAAATGAGTTTTGATGATTAGTAGACGTGTATGGAATGATGAGTGGAGGTTGGAGGATAGAGCTTGTAGATTGGTCATCTGAATATATTGTCATACCAGATATCCAGAGTGGTAATGAGGTGGAATTGTCAATGTATCGGGGGAGAGCGTTGACTATTGGTACTGCTGGTTTTTTTGTAAGGTGAACCCAAATTTTTGATCCTATGGGAGCTATCAGTACATACGGGTTGAAGTTAGATTCTTTTCCTATAGCCATGTTTACCGTGGGTCCGTTACTTCTTCCGTTATGGGCAGGCAAATGATTCTGATTGATATTTTGTTGTGGCGCTTGATTTGTTAGACCATCCAATATAATGGCCTTCATATCAATCAGATTCTGTACTTGGTGCTTGAGCTGCCAGCACTGATCAGTGGAGTGTCCCGGTGCACCCATGTGAAACTCGCAGAAGAGGTTGGGATTGTATCCCACTCCTTTATAAGCTTCTGGGTTCGGTGGTCTCTTAGTAAGGTATTCTCCCTGGACTAATGTCGGAAGTAGTTCTGATAGTGTCATTGGTAGCTTCGTGAACACTCTATTGACCTGATTAGGTTTTGCTTGTTGGGTCTGCCCATATTGTTGTGTTGGCTGTGCTAGCATGGCTTGTGGAGGAACCATCTGAAAAGGATTCTGCGATGTTTGAGCCTAAGCAGCTCAAGGTACTGGTGTTTGGAAGCCCCCTAGATCCGCGGGATGCACCGATCCACTTTTGACCTTTGAGGTTTGGGAGTCACCACCTAATTATTACGGTCTAGGAACTGAACACTGACTCTAAAAGACAAATAATACTAATCTACGAAAGAAAATACAGGTCCAGGGATCATGTTACGGGGTTGGAAGGTGTTAGGCACCAACCTCGATTGGCAAATACCGGTCTCTACTAATTCCCAAATAAACTACATTGCTAAAAAGACCTAAATAATAATAATAAAATAAAAATAGTCACCTTTTTCGAATGCAACGGTTTTGTTCCCTCAGATCTGATAGAGCAACTCATTGTACAATGCTCCTCGATTCATTCTGTCACTTGATTCGCTTTAGACCTCCAAGGCGAAGTACCTCCTTCTTAGATCTGAATTTTTTTGATTTGTTTATGGATTTTAGGGTGTTTTTGAAAGGCTTCTAGGTATTTTTTGAGCTAAAGTTGAGGTATGGGTGTTAGGTAAGGAGTTATGACTTCAAAATTAGGGTTTATGGGAGGCTGGGAAGCTTTTTGACCTACTTTTCTTAAGGTTTATTTTTTGATACGAAAATAACTTGTAGGGAACCTTATTTATAGATTTTTTAAAGTGTTTTTTAGATAGAGTTAGTGTTTAATTATAATTATTTTAAATAGAGTTAGTGTTTAATTATAATTAAATTAAATAGTTTTATAGTTTAATTAGAATTGATCGACTGAGTGGATGAGAAGGATTGGGTCAAACGAGAGTTGAGTATTGGATACCATGTTCAAAGTCTAAGGAGGTTGGTAAGTGAGTAGAGGGTTGGTGGTAACATTTGGCTGCTCAAGGGCAGGGACAGTAACTTTTTTGGCGTCATTGAGGTCTTGAACTGTATGATGAAAAACGACGCAACGATTAGTAAGATGATCGGGATTTTGGTGAAACTCACAAAATAAGTTGGGATTGTGAAAAGTGGGGAGTGGATTTGGTAAAGGTCGAGGTAGGAGATGTACAATGAACCCCTTACTTAATAATTTCTGAAAGACAATGCTCAAAGGCATACCAAGATTGGTGAATTTCCTACGTGGTCGAGGTTAACTAGGGTTAACTTGGTTACTAGGCAAGATAGTAAATTGGACAGGTGTAGTAAGCGTATTGGCTACATAGGCGTGATCAGCGCTAAACTTGAAATTGGTGAAAGGCTTTTTGAGCTTGTTGTCAGAAGGATTTCGAAAGCGAAAGTATCTTCCAATTGGCTACCAACTTGCAATAGAGACTCGAATGTAGGAAGGTATTGGGAGATTCTTCTGTTTAGTTGACTCCAAGTCCCTTCTTAAAGTTTCAATTTCAGTACTGTATTTGTATTGATGCTAGAAAGCCTTTGACATATTCTCCCATGTACCTACTGTAGCTGGATCTTGAGACATTAGCCATCGTAGAGCTGATCTTGACAAAGTTCGCTGAAATAATAATGTCATATATTCGTCGCGAAGCCCCATAATGTGCATGTTAGTGACATATACTTTGAGATGGGTTCTTGCACAACCCACTCCATTGAACTTATCCATTTCAGGCATCACAAATTTTTTCGACAATTGAATTTTAGGGATGTGGTTCATAGTTTCAATGCCTGCTGCAATTTCATCGATATCTTTTATACTCTTCATAGTTGACTCTAACTGAGACATTCTGTTAGCTAACACTGGATTTCATCGAACTGTTCTGCATCTCCGTCAAGCTCAAAAACCTCATGTTCGCGTCTCGTTGTATTTTCTTCTACCCTTTTTCCTCTAGGATTGTCAAGGGGATTGCCCATTGATTATGAAATCTGTTCTAAGACTTCCACTTTGCCTTTTATACTGTTGATATCACTGGCAAAGACTGCCAAAATCTTACGGATCTCTGTAAGCTCAGACTCTGAAGTCATTTTTGCCTGTTGACTTGGTACCAACGTTCGTTCTAACCGACTGGATTTACGATTCCAACTAGGAGGTGAACGCTTGAGTTTGGGTGCAATGATAACCCTAAAAAACCCATCAAAGGTGGATTACTAGTTACGGACCCTAGAGTAGACTTATAACAAATAGAGGTTCCTCTTGATAGCATGGATTAAGTTAACCCCTAGATTCAAAATCTCTAACCAATGAAATATTTTGATAAAAAAATATTACATGAAGATGATTTACTGATATTGTTAAGTATGAAATATTCAGTCCATTGAATTATACTAATCGATGTAAAGTGATTAGGACTATGTACCCATTTGAGTTTGGGCTAGTTCGACCCAATGGATCTAAATATTCTACTTGAATCACTTCATCAACTATTTTTTAAGCTAATTAATCCAATCAATCCATGTGTTGATCAATAAGATCCATTTACCAATTGGGTTAACTAGTTTAATTTGATATTGATCGGTATGTCTCATCAATTAAGTTTACTGGGTTGGACCGGTATTGCGGGTTGGATTGAAGTAGTGTGGACCGGTCCACCCACTTACCTTTGGGTTGGATTAAATAGAGCAACTCGGGAACATCCATAGTTAGTTCGGGTCGTGACCTATAAAAAGGCTCCTAGACTCTTGGTTTGCTGCGTTTAATGCAATTTATCTGGCAACTCTTGCCCAAATATACCTATATACCTCTCGAGCGTACTCAATCAGACGGTACGTGGTGACTTGGTTTAATATACCGTATAGGTGATAATCTAAAACTTCAACTCATTTCTTTGAAGCCAAAAGTAGCCAATTTAATCCCCAGATTAGAGGTGGCGCATGATACTTGAGCAAAGGCACTCTTAAATCACATCTTTTCTAGAATAGACGTAGTCTATCCTCCTAGTACTGTAATACATCGAAGCAGGATCTCGCTTAGGCATTAGTTTTTACCAAGAAGTGCAACTAATGTATTTGGATCATCTTTGATATACCTATGGGTACGAGTCAAGAGTTGTAGCTTTCATAAATGGTTTGGTATCCCACGAGTGGACCGATCACGTACAAGTACTACGTTGGCAATCGGGACATGTGACTGTGTGGCTAACAATAGGTCAAAGGCTCAAGTCGTTCCAGTTTGGGTGCATCGATATACCTTTCAGAGTCACCTGATCAGACGGTACTGCCCCAGTTTTATATACCATAAGTTACGTGACTGGAGTTGTGATTTTCATGAATGACGTCGCATTTCCGAAGAGACCGGGCCACGCACTAGTGCCACGTTGGCTATATGGGACATGCAAACATGTAAAGCGATAAACGTGCTACTGGTGTGTGCAAAACAGGGTGGGGTGTGCCCCAGGCTTTTTTCAAACAAATGGGCCCATGGGCCTAATCATTTTATCACAATATGAATATATCAATCCAATCATCAAAATAAGCACATCAAGCATATATCTCAATCAAGATCATGGCAATGTTAGATAAACAATCAACACGAAGACTAATAATCGGATCCAATTATTGAAATAAGCACACAATTTTTAGTCCAAGTCAAAAATATTTTTTTTTCATGCATGGCAAACCATTTGCGAACATAGGCTAGCTTGACCAACTCATAAGGTTTCAAATTTCACTAAAGGTCATTAGGCCAACATGGTTCGTCACATTTATAATCCAATATCACAACCTTTTGCATTTAATGAAAAAGTTCAATGTGCACATATATATATATATATAACTTTGATCCAAAGTTTTGAAAAATGAGTGGCTACAAAATCAAATTTAAAATCAAAATGAAGATTAATTTTTAAGAATTTTCTTTTAATTTTTTTTTTAATTTTTTTTTTTTATAAAAAATATCCTTAAAATTTTGTCCAGCATTGGACCATGCTCTTGGATGCCACGTGGAGAGGTCAAAATTCCAAAACATGATCTGATGGCACATGGTTATAACACAGAAAATTATGAGATTTTAGAAATATAAAAGTTAATTTTCGCCGTTGAATTTCAATTTTAAATTTGGGAGATCGTAACCATCCATTTTTTTATACCTGTGATCAAAATCAAAATAGTTTTTTTTTTTTTTCTAAATTTTTCTTTTAAATCGGAGATTTTCATGAAATACAGAAACAATGATATTGGATTTTTAATTTGATAATCCCAATGGACCTAATGACACTTAATAAGATTTAATATCTTACTAAGTTAGTCATGAAAGCATGACCCATAAAGTGGATTCCATCTCAATTTTTTTAACTGTTAAGGTTGCTAACAGCACATACAATTTACATAACATTTTTGAATTTTTTTCATAAAATGCATTCAAGCCAAACATCACTATTGCCCTTATCTTGCTGATAAGTCAATGAGGTCATCCAACCTATTTATTTGTAAACAGCCCCAACTATAACTGTTGCACTTGTAGGTTTTTGAGCCAAAATCCAAGAAAGAGAGGCAAGAAAAAGAAATAAGAACAAACGAAAAAAATTAGTTCCAAATCCATCACAACTGCTTCAACACCGATTGAACTTGACTGAAATAACTCGGTCTCTCCTTTTCCCTTCTCAACCTACAAATAAACAATGCAGCAAGGTAGCAATTCGGATACATTTTTGCTTAGATTGCTAATTGCAACAACAACTTTGGGGATCTCTAAGGTTTCTTTGTGGCTGAGGGTTTGAACGAACCTTGTTGGTTTCCCAGCCCGTGGTTCGTGAGTTAGAATTTTTCGACTGTAGGAACTATAGATCCATCTTCAAGAATTGAATGGGTCTCCACTAATAAAACCTTCCATGAGGATGGAGTGCTACCCAACGATGCCCTCAGGTTTGATTGTCAAGATGGATGTGAAGAAGATGATGGAAAGGGAAAGTGAAATCGACAGTGAGATGGGATGGAATCGAAAAGGGATTTGGTGGGTGAGGTTTCATGAAAGAGAGGGGATTCTTGGGTGGTTCCAAGTTCGGGTTCACATTCTTCCAAGCATCAACGAAGGTCGGTTCAACATTTGATGAGGCTTGGAGATCTACAGTCGAGAAGGGCCGGGCCTCCTTTGATTGAGGTGGCTCGAAACAACAGGTTTCATGGAGACTGGTTGCGTCAAATGAGAACAAAAACAACTTCTCATTACCCGTTCGATTGTTACCCGTTCGATTGAGGATTAATAGGATGAGAACAAAAACAACCGACTGATCTTTTCATTGATTGAGATTTACAAACCAAAATATGGATTAGGAACCCTTGAGGAGTCAACTTCTCAGCCTCTGTTGAGACTGGTGGAAGAGATAAAGAAATCCAATTAAAACACTTACGCTGTGTTTGGATTGAGGGAAGGGAAGGGAAGAGAAACTCATTAAGGGAAGGGAAGAGAAGACTAATTTCTCTTCACCCTGTTTGGATTAAAAGAGAAGAGAAGAGAAAAAATCAAGTTTCTCTTGTTTGGTTAGGATTCATAAGAGAAGAGAAGAGAAATTATTATTGTCAAATGACTATTATACCCTTTATAATCTAAAAAACAAAATTCTACTTATCCAATGATACAAAATATAAATGACCAAACGTTCAAGATCAATTTGAGGGGTACCTTTCATTTGAATGCTTATAAATGAGAGTTTCTATTGCCACACCCACTTTTACTAAGAACATCCTAAACAAAAGTTGGTGTGACAATAGAATCTCTCTAATATAAGGATTTTGTTAACAAGTGTCCTAAGGAAACACGTAGAAATCCTATATTAGAGATGGATATTTCTAGTTACACTTTTGAATGACTCGTGAGGGAACATATGATCCTGGTCATTTAACTCTTCTACAACGATATATTTTGTTATAATGTTTTTGAAATATCCAAACTACAATTTTCTGCCCTTCTTCACATACTTTCATTTTTAAATGATGATTGCAATAATTTCCTACAGTACTCTATTGTAACTTAGAAATGGAGAATGATATACTCTTAATTTTCACAACTATGATATATATATATATATATATATACACTATTGAAGTCAAAAAAACAATAAAAAAAATAAATAAATCTGAATCATTTTTACAGTGTCAAGTTCAACATTTTTATTATAGAATACAACAATTTTTCAAAATTGTCAACTTCATTACTACAACAACGGATATATTTATCATTACGGCTTTTAATGTCGAACGACACTTTTAAGAGATTTTGCGGTGGATATTTACTGTTATATCTCTTTTTTCATTTTCTTTAACAAAATTTCAGCTTCTTGGAATTCTTAAGAGGGTTGCCCATTTCCTAATGCTAACCTACTAACCATAGCATGCTTGTTATCTGCACAAAAATAACATCTGATATGTTAAATATGAAATTAAAACAATATACAAAGAAATCTAAAACTTTCCTTTATTGACATAATATTATTCACTAATGACATATGGATGATGACATTGGCTTGCTCCCAAAATATAGAATTAAAATCCTACCAAAAAAATTAATTTTTTTATAGTTACACATTCGCTTATTTTAAGTAACGAATACAAAGGATAACGTGAATTGCAAGGAATGAAATTATCTTCATCATAGGATGCTGTCATCTGGGATCACTGCACTTTTTAGAACAATAATTATTCCCCCACTAATAATGTACCCACAATCTTCCCTGTTTCCTTCTTGGACATTGTCTCTATTAATAATCTACAAAAATACAGAAACCCCATATCAGCTACACAAGATATTAGTTAGACACGCAAGAGAAGCTAAGAATAAACATTATTATAAAAAATAAAAAATAAAAAATAAAATGAAAAGTTAGGAAGCCAAATTAAGAAAACATGTTGATCTAAAAATGCAAATACAGAGAATGAGATTTACAAAAAGAATGATACCATTTGGGTATTTGTTTTTAGGGAGAATAACATTATAACATATTTACAGAAAAACAGGAAAACATAAACGGGTATTTGTTATTGAATAATGATGAATGCACGCAGTAAATCATACGCAACTGATGTAGCAAGGGCATATAACCACAGATCTTTTTCCTTGTGTATCCCGAAGAAAAATATATGGTTGTGCATTCATCACAACTCTTTGTTATTATTTAGATATTCACTGAAACAAATATTTTGGATCAAGTAGATCACTTCATTTAATATAGAATAAAATGAAGTTGCTGAATTTTTATACGAAGAAATTCAAAGATTATTTTGTATCGTTCGGTACCCTAACATTTTTGCCAATCCTTGCATTCTTATCTACTATGGCTTTCCTTATGCGAGACCCTTCTCCAATACCAATGGGGACAAGGATGACATTCCCCTCCATCCCATTGCTTATTTGTATGTCATCTGTCTGTTGAAGAAACACAAACATGAGAACAAAGACAGGACAAATATGCAAAAGGAAAAAAATTAAAAATTAAAAATAAAATAGTAGGCTTACTTGGTAAATATCAGCACCAATGACCATTGAATCCTCAATCACAGCTTTATCACCAATCCAAGTCCGCATACCAATTACCGAGTCCTTCATCTTGCACCTCTACTCTTGATCAAGTTCCAAAGATAATCCAAACAATCATCGAAATCTAGGGTCCTATGTTGAAGGAAATGACCTTTCTTTCCTAAGCTCAATCTGAGAGTGATAATTAATGAAAGGTTCAGACCTTACCATACAATGGTTTGAGTACTAAAATCTTTCAGGTCAGAACTTGAAGAAATTAAAGTAGATGATCACGTTGTACAACCATCCAATTTGTAAATATGTATCTAGATGTAGAAACAAAGTAAAAGTTTCACGACTTGCCATTCAACACGTTGATCAACCACATGGCTGTTTGGAGCCTCCTCACGAAGATATGCATTTGTTAAGAACCTGCATGGGCATTGATGATAAGAAATGGATTTAAACATTCCAAAGTGGTATTCTGATAAATAATTTGCAACATCTAATTTCACACATCAGGTCAGTGATTCAGTGTAGTAGTGGAAGTAACTATAAATATGAACTTTTTGGGTGGATAAAATGTCTAAGATCCAAATCATTATGGGTAAACCCATTAAGAACCTAGATACCTGAGAGGACAAGCCTCCTCATAAACTATCTAGAGATAAGAATTAACCAAAAAGCACAATTATCATCTTTACCTATAAAAAAAACAGCACAATAAGATTATGAGGGTGGTCTGGTATCCAAACTTTTGATACGATTCCAAGAATCCAAGCTATGAAGTATAGACAGAGATACTAAGTAGTAACTGCATCTAGAATGAGCTAAAATGGGTTGGACACAATTGTTAGTGTCAAAGCTGGTGTCCAACATTCATTCAATGGAACCACATTCTGCTTCTTATTAGAAAGATGCATCCATGTAGAGCAGAGTCAAAAGAACATAAATGAACTTCAATAAATTGATTCAATTGAAGACCAATATCTTTGAAGTGAGCACAATTAAACAGTCAATACTTACTCTTGACAGTATTGAATTTGCAATCTTGATCCTAAATCAGATGATTGGTTGGAGAGAACTATCTCTTTTACTCTTTAAGAGGTGTTGGAGGATTATGGTTAATTTTTTGGAAGTTACAAAGGAATTCCTTTGTAGTAATGCATCCTCCTTTTTATGATGAACTTGAAAGAATTCAGTATGCCGATGCTTCAAAACGTACATACCATACACTAACATTATATTTGTTAATTAAAGTTGGTTGGGGTCCTGCCTAGCCTAAAGCTTACCATCCCAAAAAATGATGTAACCAGTTTGAATCTAGTGATGCATCCCTAGAATTTTGTTAGAGAACTTATTAGGATGAAGATACCATAGACTGCAACATACATTTTGTTAGTTAAAGTTAGTTGGGTAACGCCTAAACACCAAACTACCATAAAAACAATAAGAAGTAATTAGAGCTCTTAAAGGTGCAAGATTTGTCATCTGTTCCCACAAAGGTGCAAGATTTTTCATCTGTATAGTGCATCAAAATAAATAATAAGATTTCACCCAACCATCCAAGTCAATGGTTTCCTAATAATAGAATGATAACCTTACCTGATGCTAGAGATGTAAGGAATGCGATTCGACTGTCCTTCATAGGTTTGACACTACCAAAATCAGCAATTTTAATATGTCCTTCTGCTGTAAGTAACAAGTTCTCTGGCTGCCATTGAAAAAAATTGTTAGAAAGCTGAAGGCCGTTGAAAGACAATCCAATATACCTAGATGTACCTTAATATCCCGATGGATTAATCCAACACCATGTATATACTCAAGAGCGTTAACAACTTTTGCTCCATAGAAGCGAGCTTCATCCTCCAACAAACGGCCTTTCTGCACCCATGCAAACAAGCTGAATAATATAAAACGACCGACTTGGCTGCCACCGCATGACCGTAGGATCCAAAAAGCAAAAGAACAAACATAACAGACCATCTTTGCATAGCCTTCCATATACTTTGGAGAATTTGAAATCAACTTACCCTGGTTATTTGGTCGAAAAGTTCTCCACCTTCACAAGATTCAAGTGCCATGTCTTCAAGGAATAATAAACAGAACCATGTCAGATAATGAACCCAATTGAGTAAACTTAGCAACTATAACAAAGTAAAAAAAAAGTATGGGTTCTATGTGAAACTATGGCAATGATACACAAATATAACAGAATACATGATGATGACTAAAACCAGAGTACCTACACAAAGAAAAGGTGTCTTGAAATGTGAAAAATAGCCTAACAATGCCGGATGATCCAACTGATCAAGTACAACGCGTTCCAACGCGTTCCAACTTCACATATGATGTTTTGTTTTCTTTGGTGATGAACTTTTTATCCATAATCTTCAAACCATACACTTTTCCCGTATCCTTCTTCTTTGCCCTCACAACCTGATGAAGAAATTTCATATAAAGAAAATACTAATAACATAATGCAGACAAACCGAAAATGAGAAGTAAATACTATGCTCCATGATCTAAACTGCTGCCAATTGTGCAACATTCAACCATGCTAAAAATCTAACAATAATTTAGACCTGGACCCATAACATGAACCAAAACTAGTTTATTATTGCCTACCCATCCTCCAACATCACAACAGTTATAAAACCATTAAAGTCCCCAGAATGTGAAAGGGAGAAATAGATGTGAGGAAAAGAGGTACTCAGGTGTTCAGTACACAAATTAAGGGAGAGATACTTGTCTGTCACAATATACATAACTAGTATTTCTGATGCATGTGTTGGTCATAAAATAGGAAGCACAAAACTCATTGTCGATTTATCTATCTTCCAGTAAATTCATAAGAAAACATCCCAATCTTGGAAAATCTTTCTGTCCTAAAACAAAACACGATTCAATTTTAAATTTTAATCACACAAGGTGTATGAACACCAACCCAAAGTGTTGAGATGAGGTTCTGAAAGACTTGACGAAACATAAGATTAAATAGTTTCTCTAAGGCCTTGATGATGATGATTGATTCCTCATCCATTCAAAAAATTACTTGTTAGACTTTGAACAAGAGCCACATTTCTGTAAGGGTTGTTAATTGAAGCCATCAATAGAAAAATATTTTCTCATTGTATTTTATTTGTGAAGGGAAAACCTACTCCATGCAAATTGGGGTGGGGGGAATGGATTTCCCATTGCAAATTACTTGTACAAAACCACATGGCCCTTGAATAACCAAAATTTCTATCCTTCATCATTGCAACAAACCATTTCTCCATCTTATCATTTACGTAACTTAATCAACAACAACTGAAAACCCAAATTCACTAATAAAAAAACCAATTTGAGGGATAAATAAATAAAATAATTTCATCAGCATCAGATCAAGATCAAACCTTGGAATAGGAACCGACGCCATAAATCTTTCCCAATTGGAAGTCGTGGATGGTGAAATTTTCTTGTGGGGCTTTGAAAGTGAAGCTCTTGGATCGCTGGAAGGATTGATTAGGGTTCTGAAGACGAAGCTTGGAATCGAAATCTTTCTCCATTTCTGTTGCTGCACCTTCACCACCAACCAACGCCAATATCTCTTGATTTCCCTCTCTCAATCTTTTGGACGGAAATTAGTTTCACGGCCTCCAAAGAAGGAAGACTGGTCAACGAAATCGCTAAAGAAACACACCATCAGATCAGGATTTTTGAAAAAAGAAGAAGAAGCAAAAGGTGTGTGAGGTTGAAGAAGAGAAATTTGTGTGACGTTGAAGAAGATTTCTTGAAGAAAATCAGAAGAATGAGAGAGAGAGGTCGTCTTCGAGTTTAGTTCAAGTTCGGTTCCTTCGTTTTGCAAATTTCTAGGGTTTCTGAAATCAGTTTAATCTGATTTATTACATGGGGTGTAAGTAGTAATCTATGGTCTGTCCATATAAATAAGTTTTGGAAATTTTAAAAAGAACGAGGGTAAATTTGGAATAGAAAAGTCACTCTCTTCTCTTCCCTCCGCGTCTCTCCATTTTCGGAGGGAACAAATTTCTTACTTTTTTCCCTTCCCTTCCCTCCATTTTTCTTCTCTTCCCTCCCCACTTAACAATCCAAACAGGAGAAAGGGTGCTATTTTCCCTTCCCTTCCCTTCCTTTCTCTCAATCCAAACACAGCGTTAAAGGTTTTGAAAAGTGAAAATATTGTTTTGCTAAAGACACACCACCCCAAAATCGATTTGAAACCATGGGTATACGATGTTTGCTACAGCACCCCCAAATTTTTTTTTTCAACGGACAGAACAACTTGCACTAATAAAATATTTATCTTTTTGTTTTCCTTTTTAAAACAATACTATATCAACACCTACTTAATGAAAATAATAAAAAGTTTTTTTTTTGTTTTATTTTTTTTATACCATCAAAAGACAAATCAACATATGTATCTAAAAACAATTAAAAAACTAAAAAAAGAATAATAAAAAGAAAAATAACTAAATTTTTTTATATAATTTTTTACTATCAATATCCACATATGTACCCCTAAAAAACACAATAAATAAGTAAAAAAAAGCTAAAAAATATAAATAAATAAATAAATAAAAATTAAATAATTAAAAAAAAAAGAACAAATCTTTATGGTCCAACAACCCTCATTCCCTTTTACTTCATTATTTTCCTTCAAACCATTAGATTATTTGGGAGTTTCCAATAGCGACTTTTAATTGGGGCTACAAATAATATGATCTCCAAATTTTTATAGCTAATTCAGCAATATCTCACCCTTAATTCATATGTCAATTTGAATATTTCATTGTTTAGGGTCATCCCAAATGACCCTAGATTGAATCATAGGAAGTGAAACTCCAAAATAATGCATTCAAAATCAATCTAAATCATGCCAAGAGAAGATAATACAATCCAATAATAAATGAATAAAATAAACTAGGTAAACAAAATAAACAAAACAAAATAATTAAAAAAAACTAGATCTAAAACTGGGTCTATTTGGCAATGCTTCCCATACTTGGGGGTTTTCAAGTTTGATCCTCAATAATCCCCAGTATAGTCACCACTGAAAGCGCCCTTGATTCTCGGGGTGAATCGATCTGCTTTTGACCTTTGAGGTTTGGGAGTCGCCACCTAGTTATTACGGTCTAGGAACAGAACACTGACTCTAAAAGGTAAATAATACTAATCTACGAAAGAAAATACGGGTCCGAGGATCACGTTACGGGGTAGGAAGGTGTTAGGCAGCAACCCCGCCCGGCAAACACCGGTCTCTACTAATTCTCAAATAAACTACATTGCTAAAAATACCTAAAAAAAAAAAAATAGTCACCTTTTTCCAATGCAATGATTTTGTTCCCTCAGATCTGATAGAGCAACTCCTTGTACAGTGCTCATCACTTTATTCTGTCACCTGATTTACTTTAGACCTCCAAGACGAAATACCTCCTTCTTAGATCTGAATTTTTTTGATTTGTTTATGGATTTCTAGGTGTTTTTGAAGGATTTTTAGGTGTGTTTTGAGCTAAAGTTGAGGTATGCGTGCTAGGTAAAGAGTTAGGACTTCAAAATTAGGGTTTATGGGAGGCTAGGGAAACTTTTTGACCTATTTTTCTTAGGATTTATTTTTTGATACGAAAATAGGTTGTAGGAACCCTTATTTATAGATTTTTTAAAGTACTTTTTAGATAGAATTAGTGTTTAAGTATAATTATTTTAGATAGAATTAGTGTTTAATTATAATTATTTTTAAATAGAGTTAGTGTTTAATTAGAATTACATTAGATAGTTTTATAGTTTAGTTAGAATTCTATTAGATAGTTTTAGAATTTAATTAGGTTTCTTTTAAATAGTTTTAGAGTTTAATTATAATTCTTTTAGATAGTTTTTGAATTTAATTAGAATTCTATTAGGATTTTGACTTAAGTCACACTTGATTGACTAGAATTTAGGATTTTAACTTAAGTCTCACTTGATTGACTTGAATTTAGGATTTTGACTTAAATCTTACTTGATTGACTTGACTTTAGGATTTTGACTTAAGTCTTACTTGATTGACTTGAATTTTAATTAGGATTTCACTTTACATTAATTAATGTTTTAATTATTAATTTCAGAATTTTTATTATTAAAATTATAAAATTACCATTTTACCCTCGAAAATGACTTTTTGCGTTTTAAGTTATTTTTTAATGTTCCATGATGTTTTGGAATCAATTTTTCGTAAGAAATTCAATGGGAATATTGATTTTTTCGTTAATGAAATTTTTTGTGCGAAATGATCGTGAACTTTATGAGGGGCATTTTCATAATTTTATCGAATTTTGTGAAAATTTGTGAAATGGTTTATTTGGTTTCGATTTGTTGTTTTATGTGCTTGAAAGGATTTTCCTAAGCGTAATGTAGGCTCTACAGATGTTTTGAGGTTAGAGGAATTTTGATAATTTGATCATTTTTTAGTGATTTTTATTATAAACTTCTTTTTGTCTGCAAGATGATGATTTCTATGTTTTTGGGGTCATAGTTTCCTAACGTAGTATGATTTCTGGTAATCAAATAGAGCATTGGAATAAATATCCATCATTGGGAACCGTTGCAATCGGATTGACGAGTTGATTAATTAGGCGAGTGCAAAAATGGGGTGTCTACAGCGTCCAAGGGACTTGTGGTGCTGGTGGCCTCTGAACTGGTACCTGAATAAAAAGATGTTGGCTAGGTTGTACATTATTGACTTGAGTTTCCTCTTTCTTTTTGACAAAAGTCACTGATTTCTTCTGTATTGATGTTCCTGCTGCTGTACTTAAGGCTGTGAAGTCAAATATTAGACCGGTTCGGATCCCATCCTCGACCCGATCTGCTACTTGTACCAGATTTGAGAAAGTACCCATGGTATGCCCTACTAGATGGGTGTAGAATGAATGTCCCAATGTAGAGATAAACGTGGTGTTCATCTCTTGTTCGATCATAGCGGATCGTACCTGGGAAGCTGACTCTCGCCACCTTTGGGCATATTCCTTCACCGTTTCCCTTTGCTTCCTAGTCATTCTAGCCATATCATTATAGTCCAACCCCACATCTGTGTTGAACCTGTAATTGTGCCTGAACATCTCAACCAAGTCCTACCAGTTTTTAATAAATGAGTGGTCCAACCCTGAGAACCATTTGAGAGTCGTTCCTGTCAGACTTCTCTGAAACAACTGTACAATAATCTGTCATCCCCTCCATATTGGCACATCGATCCGCAGTATAGTTTGAGGTGTGATAGAGGACACCTTACCTCGTTGTATTTCTCAAATTTCGGGTATTTGAACTTAACCGGTAGTTGTGCGTTGGGGTAAAAGCAAAGGTCTTTGAACCTGGTCCCTCCTAGAGTATTGGTGCCCTTGATTCTCCTTATTTTCTCTTGGAGAGATTCAATTTGTTGGGCCATTTTGTCGTCGGTAGCACTCTTAGCCTCGGGAACCCTGAAATCACACTCATCGTCTAGGATGACCATCGGAGGCAGGTGATTCTGTGGGATGTAGAGTGGAGGGCCCTGATATGCTGGCACAATAGGAGGTGGGGTGGTTTGTTGATCTGGTCGTGGTTGCTTAGGAAGTTCAGGGTTTGACCTAGATGCTTGGTGCTGAGTGGCTTGTGGTTGTAGAAAGTTAGTATTACTCAAAACGGCCATCAACATTTGTTCCTGTCTTTTCGTTGTTTCTACTAGCTTCGTTATCATTGCATTAGCTTCGACAAGTTCATTTGTCGCAGGTTGTGGGTCCTCTGAGTTGCTTATAGTTGATGATGATGATCGAAGAAAGTATGGAGGCTTCTCAAGGTGTTTGTACTTCTTTCGTTTGGCCACCTTGTGCGTACAGAAGATCAAACATTACTGGCTTGTTTACAAAAAGGAACATGTATGACGTTTTATTAAGTTCAGTAATTATTTGGGATAACACCCAAAACGGAAAATTTTAGTTAGGTAAAAAAATGTGGTTCATCAGCGTGGAGCTGGATCGTTTGAGAAAAAATAATTAAGTCAGCACGAAGCTAGCATCAGCACGGAGTTGGAAGAACATTTTGAGAAAGAATTACATCAGACGGAGCTGGCATCGATACGGAGTCATTATAATTAAAAAATAATTACATCAGCACGAAGCTAGCATCAGCATGGAGCTGGTACCAACACGAAGTTGGTAAAACATTTTAAAAAGGAATTACATCAACCGAAGCTGGTATCGACACGGAGTCGATAAACATTTAAAAAAAGAATTACATCAGCTGGAGCTGGCATTGACACGGAGCCAGTATAATGAAAAGGCGATTACATCAGTACGAAGTGGCATCAACACGAAGCTAGCATCAACATGGAGTTGGTAAAATATTTTGAAAAGAAAATTCCATCAGCATGGGATTGGTATCGACAAGGAGTCGGTAAAATATTTTTAAAAAAAATTACATCGGCGGAGCTAGCATCGACACGGAGTCGGTATAATTAAAAGTGATTACATCAACACGGAGCTGTCATCAACACGGAGTTGGTAAAATATTTTGAGAAAGAAATTTCATTTGCACGGGACTGGCATCGACACGGAGTCGGACGAACATTTTTGAAAAAGAATTACATCAGCCGGAGCTGACATCGACACGGAATCGGTAAAACTAAAAAAAAATTTGCATCAGTCGAAGCTGGCATCGACACGGAGTCGGTGTGACATTTTGTAAAAGTAGATTTAACTCAAACAAGTTGAATTGTTTGATTGGTTATCATCCTTGTTAGATCACTGATGGGTCATGGGCTTGATTCAAAATCGGATATGTGTCGTGGACCCAATCTAAGATGGATATGGGTCGTGGACCCATTTTGAGGTAGATTATCAATTGCTGTGTTACCCTTTTGATAATATTTTGGTGAATCCTGAGATTAAATTTTGTACACCAACCAATTAAATAATTCATTTATGCAATGATTATTCACAAAGAAACTAAAGGAAATTTTATTGAACTATTGAAAATTATTTGACATATAAGATTTTCTTTATTGGGTTGGTGCACCCATTTTAATTTTCAAAAACAAAATTTTGATTCTTGAGGACAATCATACACTTTGATCTCATCATTCACATCATTCACATATATTCATCAATCAAAAGGCCCCATTCAAATAAACAACCTGGGAACACCCACGATAAGTTCGAGTCGTGATCTACTGGGAAGGTTTCTAGACTCTAAGCTTACTACGTGCAATGCATTTTTATCTGGCCACCCTTGCCCAAGCATACCTATATACCTCTCGATACGTGGTGACTTGGTTTGATATACCACATTGGTGATAATCTAAAACTTCATTTCACTTCTCTGAAGCCAAAAAGAACCAGTTTGATCTCCAGTTGAGAGGTGGCGCAAAATACTGAGCAATGGCCCACTTAAATACCTCTCGTACAGTAGGGTACAGCGGGGCAAGATCTCGCTTAGGCACCGATTTTGACCAAGAAGTGCAATTGATATACTTAGATTATCTTTTACATACCTATGGGTACGAGTCAAGAGTTGTAGCTTTCGTAAATGGTTTTGCATCCCACGAGGGGACCAACCACGTACTAGTATTACGTTGGCAATCAGGACATGTGACTGTGTGGCTCACAATAGATGAAAGGCTCAGGTCGCCCCAGCCTGGGTGCATCAATATACCTCTCAGAATCACCTGATCAGACAGTATTGATGCCCCAATTTGATATACCCTGAGGTACGTGACTGGAGTTGTGGTTTTCATGAATGACGTTGCATCTCCGAAGAGACTGGGTCACGCACTAGTGCCACGTTGGCTATATGGGACATGTAAGTGGGTAAAACAGTAAACGTGCATGTGGTGTATGCAAAACAGGGTGGGGTGTGCCCGGGGTTTTTTCAAACAAATGGGCCCATGGGCCAGATCATATCGCTACAACATTAATATCGCATGGATATTACATACCAATCCGATCACATTCCATCATATCAACCTCATGATCAATATCAAACGTGTATTTCAAACAAGATTATGACATGTTAAAAAGGCGATTAAAAATTAAATCGAATCATTGAAATAAGCCCCTAGTTCCAAGTTTCAACAAATTTATATGGCCCAATCAAATTGATATTCCAAAGGATATTGAATTAAATATGGAATGACAATTGTTTGAACAATGGGTGGTAACTTTTCTAAAAAAACTAATTTTTTTTTTTTTTTGAAAAAAAGAAAAATCACGATCTTACCTAAATCCCACAAATTCTCTAATAGCTATCATTCAACCAACCGATATAAAAAAATTAAAAAAAAAAAAATCAAAGAATTAACAAATCGTTAGAAAAAAAATTAAACCCATGTTTTATTTTCCGATCTTAACTATCCACGGGCTAATCTCGCGCTCATTCGATCCACTCATCCATTGAAATTAACTACTACACGACTCATCCACGTTCAAGATCGTCACTTTCCTCAACAGAATGGAGGTAACGCTGTCTCAAGAGAAAATCTTTTTGTAAAGCATAACAGCATCGACATGATCATATAAGATACTCATCTTCTTATTAAAAACAAGGAGTGGTTTTTTAAAAACAACTGTCCAAGACAGTCGAAAAAAAACGACTGTCAAAGATAGTCGGAAAAAACGACACTGAAATAAAGATATAGCGACGGTCACCGACCGTCGCTATATGGTATTTTTTTAAAAAAAAATATTATTTTACACTTGCCACCCTCACATATTATTGAATATTAGAAATACCCTATATTTTGAAATTAATGACCTAGACCCCCATTAACAACATGAAAAGACTCAAATGCCCCTCATATTCAACTTTCATAAATCTAACTAGCAATCCACTTGAATACTGGAAATTGCTTCAAAAAGGGACAACCTGATCTTGCAAAGCAATGAAATTGCTTCAAAAGTAAGCTACATGCCTCCAACATCAGAAATCCACTTGAATGACAAAAGGATGTACGACATGGTGACAAACATGCAAAGCAAAAAAATATATTCTATCCAGAAAAATAAACAATGTTAAGAGCAGATTATAATGATATCAAATCACAATTCTCAAAAAGGCCAATCTCCACTTTTTCTCAAATAAAATCACAATTGAAACCAAAACAAGAATGACCCTTCATCATCGATGTCAATGAATATTGGATTGAATGGTCCAACAGACCAATGCTTCTTGTTTCCTTGCAATGCCTCTTGACCCAACATGTCTATAAATGTACCTTCAATTGGTCTACAAGTATTATAAAGAGCCACTATCGTTGGTACATTATTACTCATAAAACTACTTAAGCTATGCCATTTCCATGTGACCCTACCAAGTATACACACACACATACACACACACACACACATATATATATATATATATATATATGGATAAAAAGAACTCAAAAGCAGTACAGTTTTAGCTTGACCCACACCGTGCCAACAATGTGTTCCTACCAACAGGCACACACGCACGGGCACAGGCCTAGCAATCGTTGGGACTGGGTGTAGAAACTAAGTCAGGACTTTGAGAAAGAAAAAACAGACATACAAACCTTAGAGAAAATTTTCATTAAAAAAAATTAAAGAAATTACCTTGAAAAAAGGGTAGCACAATCACATCTATATTCTCTTATTCTTGAATGAACCTTGCAGTCTTATTGAACTGCATATCTCTTGGAGCACTTGTCACACTGCTTCAGCTCCCATGGAAGGTTAGGGCCTCTCCTGGGAAGCTGTAAGTTCTGATCTCTTTGAAAGCCTTTGATGCGTATCTCACAAATAAATCTACTTGTGGCAAGTAATCCTTTGGTGATAAAGCCACTTCAGCATCTGGATCTAAAGCAATCAAAATAAAGAAAGATAAAGAACAAGACATTTAACCAAAAAATTTAAGAAAATTGAAGAGATGAAACAAGAATATTACCAAAGTACATCATAAGCAACCAAACGAAGCTTATAACTGAGCAGAATCTCTAACATACAGTTTTATTAGAATAAAAAAAGACAACCAAATTGACCTTAAAGGACATCAAATGCTTGATTCCGCCATGTGTCTCCAACCCTGTGGCCAATCATATGCGAAAGGCTGTGTACTTAAAAAAACAATCAGCTAACTTTGACAAAACAATTCTTAAATCCCATACTCAAATGATAATAATGACAATTAGTTCCACACGTTTAGTAAGCTTATGAGATTATAAATCATATCAAACAGCATGCGGAAGTGAAAACAAATGCATACTAGCTCATCAGAGGTCGACAAAAAACCATGTATTTAAAAATGGCTACACCAATTGCTAAGTAAATAATCATGGTATGATATGAACTTCAATCAAGATGGATTTAATTTTAAGAAAATGAAGTACACTTAAAATTACTATTGATAAGAAGGACAATTAATTTCACCATTTGCACGTAATTCATTTATGAGATTGTTGTAGAATTCTTTGCCCTTTGGATTTATCTCCCCCCTTCCTTCTGCAAGCACCAAAAAGTCAAAGAAATTCATTAAAAGATGCTATTGAAAAAGATTTTTTTATCTTTTGCTCGATTGTAATGCCTTGCCAAGTGATTATGTTAGAATATTACATGATGATGTATCTTGAAATTTAAGAATTTTAATTAAGGGAAAAAGGACAATTTAAGAATTTTATCACACAAGATACTAGTTGAAGAACATACTAGGCAGTAACCTGCTCCAAGAGATGGAGAATCTATACACATCCACTCCCATTTGCTTCATCAACTTCACATCTTCCTGCAATTACAATAAAGTGATAGAGCCAGTATTGGGTACAATCATCGCTGCCACATATTTCAGAAAAAATATCCCTACAACAGTGGTGTCAACGATTAATTAATGTCCATTTTCCGTTTGGGAAGGAAGGATTGTATCAAATTTTTTCCTTTACTGTATAAACTAAAGATATTAGCTCCTCAAGTGGAACAGAACCATCACCTGGACCAACAAACTTATGTAATACCCCAATAAGCTTGATGGTTGCATATACATAGTATAAGATAAGCACCTTAGATCATCCCTACTATAAAAAACAGATAATGAGAATTTAACTTCTTAGAAAAGATACAGCTATAGCAACAACGGAAAAACAAGTGTCATCGGGAGACAAAATGTTTCTTCTATGCACCAAGAATCATAAACTTGAACACAAATATGTGAAATTTTCAGACACTGGAAGTGTCATATTCATACATCCTGAAAGACAAATCAAGACAAGCTAGGATAATGTCTAATTTTTGTCACCCCAAAATCAAGATGTGTTGGCAAGTTTTGCCAACACATCTTGGCATGTGTTCTTCGATGCAAGCAGTTTGGTGCCAACACATCTTCCATTGTTTGCTTGTTCTTCAATTTCCTTCTCCTTGTCGGAGGTACGTCTCCTCCACCCTCCTTTTGATAATATATACCATTTATGTTCATTTACAAAGAAAGGCATGCCAACCATGACAAGTAGTCTAAGGTGTATCCAAAAAACTCAACTGTATGGTAAAAAAAAATGGGCAGACTACTTCAACGGGACAACCCAAGCGTCATCAAATGGTAGCTTAATTAGCAATCTAGTTACTAAGAAAATGATTGGTGTCAATAGGGGGAGCCATTTGAAGATTGCAATGTTTTTGCAGAAGAGTATAAACAAATATCACAATCTTTAATGTCATAAATAAATATTTTCAATGAATATGGTAATCTAATCAGATCACAAATATACAATCACTGACATGCATGTGCACCAAGACAAGTATTGCATATATCCTAAAATTCCAATCCCCATTGAATTATTTAAGAACATAAAGCATCAGAACGAAAGGGTAGAACAGAAAACTCACCGCATGAAGTGAGTATTCACCAAAGTGTCATAGAATGGTCGCCACTGAACTTTCAATGACACTAAAAAATGACGGAAAGTTGTTTAAGAATACATTAGTCAATAAACCCAACCAAAAAAGGGCACGTAGATGAACATAAGGATGTAGGAAAAGAAGCAAGTTCAAAGCAATCATGGCTACTGTTCAGATATATTCAAGACTAGAATTGATGTCCCTAAAAATGAGAGAAGTTATCTAAAGCATCCATAAAACCCCCATAGATCCCCTTCAGTCATATAAACAAATAGATTTAAGTACCTGAACATTTTTCTCTCCCCACCCAGGAACAGCACAAAGCAAACGAATCAAAATCTCTACTGACTGGTCAAGGTCTTGAAGACCTTCTACCTCTTGGTTTAGAGACAATTGCTGCAAAAAAACACTACTTATTTACTACAGTAACAATAGTCCCATTAAAAAAATAATCAGGGAAAACCTAAATTTCTCCACCAGTATAGTATACCAAAATTTTAATTGTCATCAACAGAGTTTTGTATCATTAAGTGAATAAATAAACAGAAACAAAAGTAATGAAACTTCATAAGAAACTAAATAAGTGACAACCTATCATGAACAATTTTTTCAAATTTATTGGCATTCATTTGAATTGCTCACCGAGCAAGGGCAGTGAATCAAGATACATTCTATCCAAGTGAAAACTCTGAAAATTAGTAAACTCACCGCTGAGGTCTGGAGACTTTTCTGGAGGCGGGAAGAAAAGCAGAGGAGTTGTGGAGTCCCAAGAATTCAGAGAGTCCCTTGCCCACATTGGCCTGCCCACACACCAAACCATTAGAGACTAAACAAAACAATCTTGATGCAATATTATATAACTTCTATGGTGGTAAATGCTAAGTGGAATTGAACTAAAAATATATATAAAATGTTGCAGGGAGACCAACAGAGTAATATATTAAAAGTAACAAGATAATGCACCTCCATTTGCTTTGGGGATTGTATTTTCAGGTGGTGGTCTAAGAGGTGTAGGGTGCATATAATTCAATGTTCTGGGAGGAGGAAAAGACCACCCACGACTCAGTATTTGTGAGGAGGGTGCCCGTTGTGGTGGGCCATAGTAGGAAACAGGTGCATATGATGCCTCAGTGTTCTCACAGTGTGCAGGGCCTGTGTGTGAAAGAAGCCATTAATTAATACTCAAAGACAACAGGAATAATAAGACTAAAAAATCAATTGATAAGGCAATAAAGAAAGATCCTACAAATATCAAAAGGGCAAGTAAATATCCAAAGTAGTCGACGAGTTGACACTTGACGTGTCTGGCTGCTGCTGAGGTACATGGTGGTGAAAATGATTTGGCAAACTCTGCTCAATACGAATCACATTGGAAGGTAACCACTACAAGCATTAGCATATGCAAACGACAAAAGTAAAACTCAAAGCTAACAGAAACTGAAAGTAAAAGATACTTACATGTCTAAGCATTAGCATATGCCCAAGTAAAAGATACTCAAGGGTGATAAGTAATGGGGATTGTAGTTAGTGCAGTCATTTGGGTGGCTGTTTTCCATTTCCCCAAGTTGTTTACAGCAACGGCCTGACAGCAATAACATTCAAGGATTAGAGTACATAAGTAATGCTTTATAGGTTTTGAAACAGTTAAGGCAGTAGAAGAGAGGTATGGGTTGGGAAATTAACCTCAAGAAATTTACTATTCTGAGATGCAGCCCATTCTCTGATAGCAGACATTGTTATCTGCACAAAGGCCATGAAAGCATTAGTGAGACAACAAACCAAAAATGAAATTTAGCAACCTCACCAAAATGTGTTGTCATTCCGAAATTTAAAAGCCTTAAAGACCCTTTCATTGGTTAGTTACCATTAAAATAAATTACCTCGTCAATTCTAAACTGCATTCTTTAATAGGAATTTGTTGTCAATTAAAAACAAAAACAAAAAAAACCAAAACAAAAAATCTGTGCATATAATTGATGAATCAATGACATGATGTCAAATGTATTAAAAAAAATAGAATAATTAAGTGTTTGGATTTTACTAATTTCTTTGTTGATCACATGGTATCATGTTGTTGACTCATCAGCTTAGCACATTTTTTTTTTTAGTAACATAACACTCGACTGAAAATCATCATCGAACCAAACGAATTGAAGGAAAAACTCCTTACACACACAGGCTTTCATCAAAAAGTTGTGTGTAGATCAACTTCTGGTACTTCTCTTCTTATCATCGTCCCTTGACAAATAATTCAAATGAGAACTAGACAGGAAGCCTACTTTTGATCTTACTTGACAAATAGCTCAAATGAGAACTAGACAAGAAGCCTATTTCCAATCCTACTTTTTTAAGTGATAACGTAACGCTTTACGAAAGAAAGCTGTTAATAAAATTAACACTGAATTTGAGCAGAGCCAATGTTAATGAGTGGAATTGAAGAAAAAAAAATTTGCAAACAAAATTGAAAAAAGTAATGGATCTTCTAAAATTTTCAGAAAAAGAGGCATATTCAGATCTCAAATTGATGAATATAAAAGATAATCAGATCTAAAATTGAGCTTAAAGAAGGGTAAGAAAGGTAAGAACTCATGTTCAAAACTAAAATTAAAGAGATGTAAGAGCTAGATCAAGATATAAAACTCCATAACCAAACTCCATCTTATTGTTAAGAACAAAGGATCTAATTGCAGCTTGCAACAGAATCAAACAAAATCCTAAAACATGCTTTAACATTGAAGAAAACGTTTGAAACCCTAAATTAATAAAGGAAAATCAGAGATTCAATAAAAAACTTTAACATACCTGAAGATTCGATCACAAACCAAGCAAAGGGAGGGAGATCGAACAAATCACTAAAATCTTCTATCAAACTCTGATCAATTCTGCCCTAAAATTTGCAAATCGAAACTTGGAGAGAGTCAATCTTAGAGAAAGAGATTCAACAGAGAGAGAGTTGATCTATCTCTCTAGATCAAAACTTAGAGAGTTGATCTTCTAGATCGAAACTTACAGAGAGATAGATTCGATAGAGAGAGATTCGAGAGAAAGCGAGAAGAGCGACGAGAGAGCGACGGAGTCGAGATAGAGATAGAGTTTACTTAGTGAGAGTGAGAGATAGATCAGTGAGAGTGTATCAGTAAGAGTGAGACAGAGAAGAATGAGACGAGCTTCTGTAAACGAAGGTGAGAAAAAAAATTTCGTGTGGCTATTGGCACCCCAACTTTTACTACTTATCGTTGAAACGACGATTAAACGACAGTCTTTAGCAGTCATTTTTAGCGTAATTCTAGAGTCGCCAAAATCTCAATATGACGTAGTGATAGGAGCCTCCACACCCTATTTTCGTATCAAAGAAAAAACCCTAGAAAAAGTAGGTGAAGAAGCCTCCACAACCTCCCCAAAATCCTTATTTTGGAGTCCCAACTCCTTACCTAACAACCCTACTTCGATTTTAGCCTAAAAAACACTTAGAAACCTTTCAAAAACACCCAAAAAATCCACAACAAATTCAAAGCATCCAGATCCAAGAAGGAGATACCTTGCCTCGGAGATCAGAAATCAGATCCGGAGACAGAACGAAGCAAAGAGTACGGTACAAGGAGCAGCTTCACCAGATCTGAGGGAATAGAACCTTTGCGTATCGAAGGTAACATTTTTCTATTTTTTTATCTAGGTTTTGGTCATTAGCAATGTAGTCTAACTTGGGATAAGTAGAGACCAGCATTAGCCGGGCGGGGTTGGTGCCTAACACCTTCCAACCCCGTAACATGATCCCCGGATTCAGATTTTCTATAGTAGATTAGTTCATTATCCGTTTTAGAGTTAGTTTGGTTCCTAGACCATAATAACTAGGTGGCGACTCCCAAACCTCAAGGGTCAAAAGCGGATCCGCGTACCCCGCGGATCGAGGGCGCTTTCAGTGGCGACTCCACTGGGAACTATTGAGGATCAAACTTGAAAAACCCCAAGTATGGGAGCATTGCCAAGATGACCTAGTTTTTTTTATTCAGTTCGATTTATTTTATTTATTTTTCCTGTTTATTTATTTTTGTAACTTGACTGTAGATGATTTTGGGTATTGCATTTTTTTTCCAATTAAGGATCACTTTTTGATGACCCCTAAATAATGGAAGATTCAAATTGACATATGAAAATGATGGAATGATGAAGGTTGGGACAGTAATGTTAAAACGTTTTTACAAAATATTTTAGTGAGAATTAAGTCTGGGAACCTCTTAATAAAATGTAGATCTCATCGAGTAGATTAATTTAGAACCTGAGTTCACTCAATTTCGTTATCGAAAGCCTTAGATATCATCGATGCGAGTTCAATTTGTAAATCTGGAATTATTGCAGAATGAAGGTTGGGACAGCAATGTTAAAACGTTTTTACAGAATATTTTAGTGAGAATTAAGTCTGGGAACCTTTCTTAAAACTTAGATCTCATCGAGTAGATTAATTTAGAACCTGATTTCACTCAATTTCGTTATCGGAAGCCTTAGATATCATCGATGCAAGTTCAATCTGTAAATCTGGAATTGTTTCTGAATGAAGGTTGGGACAGCAATGTTAAAACGTTTTTACAGAACATTCTAATGAGAACTAAGTCTGGGCATCTATTAATAAAATGTAGATCTCATCGAGTAGATTAATTTAGAACCTGAGTTCACTCGATTTCGTTATCGGAAGCTTTAGATATCATCGATGCAAGTTTGGATTATTTTTTCCTAATTCACAGAAAATCCGAATTTATCTAATGTTAGCACAATTAATGTTCCTAAGAGTGAGCTCATCTCAACCATTGTCATTCTATCATCAATGTAACATCTATTGGAATCTCGATTTATTTTGGATCACCCAGAAGTGATCATTGATTGGATCTTAAAAATTATGCCTATTGCAATGTTTGTTTGATTAATTATTATATGTCATGCTCATTAATTGATTTGCCATGATCTTGATAGATATATTTTGATGTGCATGCTTTGATCTTAATCTTGATGTGATGAATTATGTGGGTAATATTCATCTGATATTCATGTTGTGATGGTTTGATTAGGCCTATGGACCCATTTATTTGAAAAGGCCCCGGACACACCCCACCCTATGTTGCACACACCACATGCACGTTTACTGTTTTGCACACTTACACGTCCTATATAGCCAACGTGGCACTAGTGCGTGGCCTGGTCTCTTCGGAGATGCGACGTCATTCATGAAAACCATAACTCCAGTCACGTACCTTAGGGTATATCAAACTGGGGCATCAATACCATCTGATCAGGTGATTCTGAGAGGTGTATTGATGCACCCAGGCTAGAGCGACCTGAGCCTTTGACCTATTGTAAGCCACACAGTCATATGTCCCGATTGCCAACGTAGTACTAGTACGTGGTCGGTCCCCTCGTGGAATGCCAAACCATTTATGAAAGCTACAACTCTTGACTCGTACCCATAGGTATGTAAAAGATAATCTAAGTATATCAATTGCACTTCTTATCCAAAACCGATGCCTAAGCGAGATCTTGCCCCGCTGTACCCTACTGTACGAGGGGGATAGACTACGTCTATTCTAGATGAGAGGTATTTAAGTGGGCCCTTGCTCAGCATCATGCGCCACCTCTCAACTAAAGATCAAACTGGCTGTTTTTTGCTTCAGTGAAGTGAGTTGAAGTTTTAGATTATCACATATACGGTATATCAAACCAAGTCACCACGTATCGAGAGGTATATAGGTGTATTTGGGCAAGGATGGCCAGATAAAATGCATTGCATGTAGAAAACCTAAAGTCTAGAAGCCTTCCTATAGGTCACGACCAGAACTGACTATGAGTGTTCCCGGGTTGCTCCATTTAATCTAACCAAAAGGTAAGTAGGAGGACCGATCCATACCGTTCAAATTAAACCCGCAATATCGATCTGACCCAATGGGTAAAATGCACCAATCAATTTGAACCAATTAAACCAGTTGGCCCAATTGGCAAATGGATCTAACCGAACAACATCAAACCGGTTGGACCAATTGGTTTTTTAGGTTTAAAGATTCAACCTAACTCATACCGAAGAGATGCAATCAGGAGGTCAAACTAACTAGTCTGACCCAAGGTTCAACCCAAACCAGGGGTAGACCCGTAATTAACTTCTTTCACCCTTGTGGTCTTTATAGACTTATAATGCATTTGGACTTAATGTTTACAACCGGACTTGGGCTAAATCATGTCAAATTTCTTTTTATCATGTGGTTAAGAATCCAACCTTCCGAGTCAATAGTTGATCCTGATTTACTTCTAATTAGGTAATAATTGCTCCTAGGCATTCTAAACCAACCGTGCCACTTTGAGTCCGTGAAAAGAGTCGTCTCACCAAAGTACCTTTGTCAAGCCCAAGTAGTCAACACTCTCCACAAGAAGAAACAAGTACAATGGATGAAGCAACACTCCGTCAGATTTTGGACTCCTTTCAAGCGCAGATTATCGCTTCTGTCCAGACACAAATTGAGGCCCTGAAGACTGAAAAGAAAAAAGATAAAGTTGTAGAACCTCAGGCCGTGTTTGATCTGGTTGAAGATTTTGAAGATGATCAAGTGTCCTTTGACCCTGTATTAGCTCATCAAATAACTCAGGTAGAAACTGCATTGAAGAATATCAAGGATCCTGACAATCTCGTCCTTGGATTAGGGGCAATGACATTATTTCCTACAGTCCGTCTGCCAGAAAAGTTCACAATGCCAGATGTGGATAAATTTGATGGGACTGGATGCCCTAAGACTCACTTGAAAATATATGTCGGCATCATGCAGTCTCAAGGTCTGAGTGAAGAACAGATGGCCCAACTTTTTCAGAGAACCCTTACAGGTCCTGCCTTACGCTGGTTAATGTCACTAGACTCGTCTCGAGTAAGAACATGGCATGAATTGATGAAAGAGTTCATTGGTCGATACTCCTTTAACATGGACATTAAACTCACAAGAAGAGATCTAGAAACAACTAAGCAGAAGCCCGAGGAAACCTTCACAGAATTCATTGCTCGATGGAGAGCTAAAGCCGCTTAGTTATGGGACCGACCTCAAGGAAAAGAGCAAGTTAAGATCATCCTCAGGAATCTTACTCCCAATTATGCCAAGTACTTGATGCCTCAATACTTGCCTACATTTCAATCTCTTCTTGAAGTCGGAAACCAAGTCGAGGATGCCTACTCTTCGGGACTTTTTGGCAACTCGTCTGAGTCAAAACCCAAACACTTCAAACCCAGTACAAATTCCTTGCAAGTGGCCCACATCTCTTTTGCCCTAGCTCCTCAAGCCAATCAATCCTCACAAGCCAAGCCTAGGAGACAATTCTCCAATCTCGGGATGTCCCTTAGTGTTGCCTACCAAAAACTAATGAAAAGGGGACTGTTGACACTGTTACAACCCAAGTCGTTGCCTAACCCTCTCCCTCCAAACTTGGACAATGGACAATTCTGTGAATTCCATCAAATGCCCGGCCATGTTCTAGATAGGTGCATTACCCTCCGTCATGCTATCCAAGACCTTATTGAACAAGGAAAAGTTACCATACCTACTCCTACCGCGCCTAATGTCAAAACTAACCCTTTGCCTACTTTTCAAAATCAACCCCCTCCTACTCTGAATCAAATATCCATGTCCAAACCTGAATCAGTTGACCCAGCTTCTTTTATCCGTTTGATTGGTCTTGATAGTGCATCTTTATCATGCCAGAATAGGCTCATCTGTCCTGAGACAATGACAGAACTGAAAAGTAAGGACAATATGAAAGTAATGGGTTATTCAGCGTCAAACAAGCTTGAATCAGAACATGAAGGTATGGCAAAAGCGGACGAGCCTGAATCAACCCTCATGAAGATATCCAAAGTGGCATAGACCCTAGCGTTATGTCAGTTCCACTATGTCTTTTTATTCCAATAAAGTAAAGAAGCTTTTGATTATCATGCGTGCAATAATAATGTGAACATAAAATCTAACATGAAAAACGACTCAGAGCTCACTAATTGAACTTGATAAATATTGGAATAGGAGAATACACTCAAGAAGTGCATATTGGTACTACATTATCCTCAAAAGAACATGAGAAAATGATGAATTTATTTAAAAAATTCAGCAGTATTTTCGCATGGTTTCATGAGAATATGGTAAATGCGAACACTATTTTACCTTTAGGATTGCACCAAAATGGATCAGAACTTACTGTCAAGAGTGAACATCAAAGCCAAAGATCATCAGGAATGATGTAATTGAAACCGTCGACAAATATGCCAAGATTTGCAAGAAGGAATCCTTCATAAAGGATAAAAGATTTTCTCGGAGTTCTAAAAGAAGTGAACAGTCGAATGCGGAAAACTTAATCATATTTTACAAAAGAAGATTGAAAGCAGTTCATTCTCAAAAGAAGATTGAAAGCGGTTTATTCTCAAAAGAAGATCTCGCTCGACAAAGTAATCAAGACATTGAGTTCCCAGAACCTTGACCAGATCAAGTAACTTTTACTAAAGGAGGCCTTCCTTGGCCAAATTATTCTCTTATCTTGCCAAGAAAGAAAAATGACCCTCTTTAGCCCCTTGCAGTCTCTAAAAATATTCAATAGCCTTTTTCTTTCTAAACCATACCAACTAACCTTGGGAGGGAAATCTTGTATGAACTACGTTTTGACCTGATCCCAAAAAGAAAAAAAAAATGATTTGGGGTACGTAGGCAACCTGAGAAGTTACTTTCAGGCCCGGTCACAACAAAAAACAAAATATACATTCTCTTAAGGAAAGTATCATCGAAAGGGAAAACCCCCAGTTGAAATGTGCAAATGAAAATAATACCAAAAAAGGGGTATTAGAAGAAGAGAATCAAAAGAATTGAAGGAAAAGAAAAGAAACCCAAACTAGGGGCATTGAAAAAAAAAGAGAATAATAAAAAAATGATGACAAAAATGCCTAACTAGGGGCATTAGAAAGAAAGAGACTTAAGAGAGTTGTCTAAAAAAGAGAATGCCATACTAGGGGCATTTTGGGAAGTTGAGCCTTATACATGTTCTTTCTAAACCATGTCCTAAGCCCACCTACTAAGTCCTCCTGAATGTTAATTGATTTGGTTAAGGTCCAGAGAACCAAAGGTTGTCAAGTTGAGTATCCAAGATCATCAAAAACAAAGAAGCCTACTAAGTTGAAAATCCGAAAGGACGACTTAGGCAAAAGTTAGGACATAACAAAAAAAAAAAAGACTACTTGGTTGAAAACCTGAAAAGATGATATAAGCAAAAATCAAGGCATCTTCAAAAAGAGAAAAACAAAGCACGCTAGATTGAAAACATGAAGAGGCGATCTAGGCAAAAATTAGGGCATCATCAAATCGAAGGAAAGATCCCACCAAGAAAGAAAATTCAAAATAAAAGCTTACACAGAAGTTAGAGAATGTAGAAAATCGTTCAAGACAATGTTGAAGTTGAAGAAACTCAGAAGCCTTTCTTTTGAACATTACAAGATCTTTAGTAGTGTCTGCTAATGGGAAGTGTAGATTCATTGACCACTTTAAAGAGGAAAATCTTATATTCCAATATTTATCAAAGCCCAGCTCAAGCATTTTTCAAAAAGAAATTCGAAAGAGAATGATCATTTCCTTATTGCACATATGATAATCTCAAGAGTCTTGAATTTAAAGGAATATCAATTCTTTTGTCTGTCATTTATGGAGTCCGTAGTCCCTTTTCCATACTTTTCAAATGTAATCCAGCCCATCAATTTCACAGTCAAGTTTCAGATGTAAGCCAACCTTGAAACTAGGGGCATTTTTTAGAATAATTTTATTCTGAAATTTGCATTCTTGGCCCAATGATCAAAAGGAGAAATTTTATTCAAAAGCTTAAAAGTCCGACGAAGCCTAATCATAATTATGAATCCAGATGCATGATAAGCCAATAAAGGCCAATCTCTCAATCGTTGAGCTCGATAATACTGAATCTTTAATTGATCCAAGCCCGAGAAGCGTGACTCCATTGAGTTCGAGTCCGAGAAACGAGACTCCAGCTCCTTTGAATCATAAAATGAGTTAATAGGATTGTTTAAGTTCCTGCGAACCCAAGCCCGAGAAACGTGGCTCCAACAAGTTCGAGTCCGAGAAACGAGACTCTAACCTTTTTTGAATCATAAAATGAGTTAACAGGATTGTTTAAGTGCCTGCGAAAGCCCGAGAAATGTGACTCCAGCAAGTTTGAGTCCGAGAAACGAGACTCTAACCTTTTTTTAATCATAAAATGAGTTAACAAGATTGTTTAAGTTCCTACGAACCCAAGCCCGAGAAACGTGGCTCTAGCAAGTTTGAGTCCGAGAAACGAGACTCTAACCTTTTTTGAATCATAAAATGAGTTAATAGGATTGTTTAAGTTCCTGCGAACCCAAGCCCGAGAAACGTGGCTCCAGCAAGTTCGAGTCCGAGAAACGAGACTCTAACCATTTTTGAATCATAAAATGAGTTAACAGGATTGTTTAAGTTCCTGCAAACCTTAGCCCGAGAAACGTGGCTCCAGCAAGTTCGAGTCCGACAAGCGAGACTCCAACTGTGAATTAACAGGATTTTTTAATTCCTATAAACCTTAGCCAGAGTCCGAGAAACGAGACCCCAGCTTTGTTTGAATCATAGAATGAATTAACGGGATTATTTAAGTTCCTGTAAACCTCAGTTCAAGTTCGAAAAACGAGACTCCAACCATTTGAAATAGGATTTTTAAGTTCCTATAAACCTCAGTTCGAGTCTGAGAAACGAGACTCCAATTTTTACTCAGATTTTTAACAGGATTTTTAAGACCTAACACCCCTACTTCGATTTTAGCCTAAAAAACACCTAGAAACCTTTCAAAAACACCCAAAAAATCCACAACAAATTCAAAGCATCCAAATCCAAGAAGGAGATACCTTGCCTCGGAGATCAGAAATCAGATCCGGAAATAGAACGAAGCAAGGAGTACGGTACAAGGAGCAGTTTCACCAGATCTGAGGGAATAGAACCTTTGCGTATCGAAGGTAAAATTGTTCTATTTTTTTATCTAGGTTTTGGTCATTAGCAATGTAGTCTTACTTGGGATGAGTAGAGATCGGCATTGGCCATCCTAACACCTTCTAACCCCGTAACATGATCCCCGGATTCAGATTTTCTGTAGTAGATTAGTTTTTTTATCCATTTTAGAGTCAGTTTGGTTCCTATACCATAATAACTAGGTGGCGACTCCCAAACCTCAAGGGTCAAAAGCAGATCCGCGTACCCCGCGGATCGAGGGCGCTTTCACATACAAACCAAAGATGAATGGAGCGGTCGAGGCAGCCAACAAGAACATCAAGAAAATCATCGAGAAAATGGCGGTTACGTACAAAAACTGGCATGACATGTTACCTTTTGCACTGCACGCCTATCGAACCTCGTTCAAAACTTCTACTGGGACAACTCCATATTCATTGGTCTACGGAATGGAAGTAGTCTTACCCGTAGAGGTTGAGATTCCCTCCCTCCGGATCTTAAAAGAAGTAGAGTTGGATGAAACGGAATGGATTCAAGCTCGGTTTGATCAATTGAATCTGATTGAAGAAAAACGACTTGCAGCCATCTGCCACGGACAGATCTATCAACGACAAATAACTCGTGCCTACAACAATAAAGTCAAGCCTAGAGACTTCTCACCAGAAGACCTTGTTCTAAAGAAAATCCTACCAATCCAAGAGGACGCTAGAGGAAAGTTTCGACCGAATTATGAGGGACCATTTCTCGTGAAAAATGTGATGACGGGAGGAGCTCTGATCCTTACGAAAATGGACGGACAAGTATTCCCGCAACCGATCAATGCTGACACTGTCAAGAAATATTACGCTTGAGATCTGGCCCTGAGATGACAAAAGGTCATCTTTGCTGTCCCAAACAAACTATCCAACCCTAGTCAGCCCTTTTGAGCCATCACGTTCATTTCTTAACCTAAGACTGGGGTGAGTCAACAATTACAAAATAAAATAAATAAAAAATAAAAATAAAAAAAAATAAAAAAAAAGAAGAGACAAAAAAGGACAAAAGAAAATAAAATCAAAAGTATCCAGAAACTCCTGGCCCGCATGAGGATAAACTGTGAACGGCTAAAATACAAAAAAAAATCAAAAAGTCAAAAACTCGGACACTTTATCTGAGCTCGACCCAAATCTCCAGTCTAAACAAGTTTGAGAGACGTTGGGAGGAGACACAGATCACCTTTTCGAAACAAAAATAGACGAGTCCCATATCTAAACCACTCAAAATACATCCAGACCTTAATCTTTTTGTATCCTTCCACTACCACTAGCCCAAGCCAACGTTTCGTCCCAACAAAATTCCTTTTTGATCAGGGAATGTTCCAAGGCAACATAATGACAATGACAATGACAGTACCAATGATCTTGCAACTCGGTCCGGACCTCAAAGTCTTATTAGTCTTTGGAAGACTCGAGAGGGGAGTCCAGGTCAGATATTAGAAAAAAAATAGTACTCAAAGTGTAGAGTAACCGATCTTGCGGCTCAACTTGGGTTGTCGAACCACGAATAGTCATTAGCAAACTCGATAGGGGAATCCAGATCGATTACTCAAGAAAGAGTGCCACTACAAGAGTAAAGTCGCCGATCTCGCAGCTCAACTTGAGTCACCAAGCCACAGAGACATAGAGACTCTAAACAGAATTGTAATGTAAAAATCTAAAGATACAAGCATAGTCTAAAAGGGCATAGTAAAACTCGAAAGGGCGCTATGAGTAAAAGAATCAGACTATGGCAAGTTCAAAGCCACCGGCACGATAAAAATCTCAAAAGGACGTCGATGTGCAAAAATGTGGAAATCGGGTCTGGTGAAAACCGTAATTGGCACCAGGGGCAATAAGGGTGAATAGCAAAAAAAAAAAAATCAAAAGTATAAAAAAAAATTCCTGGCCCGCAAGAGTATAAACTGTGAACGGCAAAATCTTTCTCCAAACCCGTGTCCCGAGCAAATAACAATCTTCCAAACACCAGGGCAGTGGGGATGACTCTAAAGGAACCAAAATAATAATTGACTTCTATATCCCCTGTGTTTGGCAAAAATATCAAAATCGTCATAACAAAAAATTTTACAAACTCTAAATTTATCGTACTCATTTGATAAAGACATTTTACAAAACTACATTTCAAAACTACTATTTTGGCCGATGATGAAAATCTAGGACTTATTCAAACTGCAAGTTTTCAAAGCATTAGATACACCTGAGGCCAAGTAAGTAAAAAACCTATTTTCTTTGCATTAATTTTTTAACATTTCGCATAACGAAGAGAAAATACAAAAAGTGGGAATACAACGCAATCAGTCAAGCATCATGGTAAGAAATGAAAAAAGAGTCAAGGCGTTCTTCCAAGGCACGAATCCGGGCAGCCTGACTCATCATCACCCTTTCAGCATCAGAAGCATCGCGACTCACCAAATACGCTGCAAAGTCCTCAAAATGAGGACACAGGGCAAGCCTGTCTCTCAACTCAGCAACTTCAGCTCGAAGCCTAGCCACTTCACCATCATCACTAGATCCAGACTAGGCAAGGGCAGATGTTAACCGAGCAATCTCTTTCTGCATCTCGGACTTGAACCAAATGGCTTGAATTCGATGATGATCAGTCTGAGATTCCTCCACTCGATCTCGATAGTCAAAGAAGGATGAAGCACAGGATGTGTTCGGGGAACTATCGACACCGATGGTCTCCCAGAGATAAGCTCTCGAATTCAATGCAAGTACGCCGGGAATTAGTGTGCTGCAAAGAAGGTCGACTCAAAACCTCAACTCGACCCCATTTTTTTACGAGTCAACTCAAAAGTGCAGTCGACAACGGACCAACCAACTCATTGAAATTCTCAGGGATGAGCACACCCTAGTCATAGCCAAATTGATGAAGAACCCGAAGTGGTACATAATGTGTCGCCCCGTGAAGACCAATCAAAACGAGAAAACGAGCACCATCGAATGCTATCACGGGAAACCCTCGAGGTTGGAAGGCACCAACCCATCTCACTTTATCATCATCAAGGTTACCAATAAAAGAATACCATTCTTCTTTGCTACCCGAGATAAAGGGAGCAACTCGCCTTGACATCATGAGTACGAGATCGGCGTTAACGCAAAATGGGCGATTAACCACTTCAGTGGAAGCCAGATGATCCATAAACCAGAGCTACAATAACATGAGCATTCTAAACTTTGGAAACTAGCAAGTTCAGGTTTAAATTTCAAACCAAGTTAAGTTTGGAATTTACCTGCAGGAGTGGAGCGCATCCTCGAAAAATTCGATCACGACCGGAGGAACAAGCTGTGAGAGATTGGAACATCTTGCTCAAAAGCATCGGTGCCAACCGGCGTCCTTCCCGGACTTGTTGAATCACGGGAATGAGAAAAAGATCTATGATGTCGCCGCCACTAGGAACAAGAGTTGACTCACCACCATCAAAGTAAGAGCGTTAAAGTGAATCAACGGCTTTGAGGGATTCGTGAGGCGTTCAATCAAGAAAGACTTAGACATTGTCTTCAAAATCGACCCGCCATCTGGAATCTTCAAAAATTTGCGACTTATCCCCAAAAAATCGGAAGTCTCACTTCGAAATCCATCACGCAATGGTGGAATCACAACGAGGCCTGATATCTCAAACCCGAACAACACTTCAAACTCCTCGATGGTGGGAGTCATTTCGTGCACCTCAAACCGAAAGAGATTAAGCTCAGGGATCTAATACCCTAACATGGCCTCAGTCAAGCTCCATTGCAATGGAACCTTGGGCAAAAAAGAGTGAACCCCAACTTATTCAAACACCATTGGGCTCTATCTTCATTATCCATACTGTCTATCCAACTACTCAAGAAAGGATCAACAACACCGTACCTTTTCAAGTTGGGAAGAGTAGAAGGCACCTCCATGAAACTTGAGGAAAATTTTTGAGGAAGAAAGAGAGTAAAAAATCGGCCAAAAGTGAAAGAGGGAAGTAAAAAGTGAAATGCTAGGGCAAAACAATGGTAAAACAGGCTCAAATGGAGGGTAAATCGTACTGGTCCATTCTTTAAACACGGATGAAGGCAAAATCGATCAGTCCGTACCCAGAGTACGGATAAAATGAAAACAAACCTATCCGTGTTTCTAACATGGATGAAGACAAATGCAACCAATCCGTGCTTGGAACACGGATGAAAAAATAAAATGCCCCATCCGTGTTGAAAATATTTTTGCCTTGAGGCCTGAGTCATTTAAGATCTCGACAACTCCGAACTACATAATGTTCATCTCAGGGCCTGATACCTTTAAAACACATGAAAATGATAAGAATT